>NC_134275.1:82436111-82688825 GCF_031893055.1 Leptodactylus fuscus
TGAACGCCGTAAAACCAAAGCCCATAAGAAAGTCGCAGAAATGCATTTTTTCTTCAAATCCACCCCATTCTGAATTTTTTTCCTGCTTCCCAGTACATTATATAGAATAATTAATGGTGGCATCAGGAAGAACAATTTGTCCCGCAAAAATTAAGACCTCATATGGCTCTGGGAGCGAAGAAATAAAAAAGTTATGGGGTTTAGAAGGAGGGGAGTCAAAAACAAAAATCAAAAAATGCCATCGGCGGGAAGGGGTTAAACAAAGGAAAGACGGGGAAAGATAAAAAACCAACAACAGTAATAGTAACCAAGCTGACTAGTGGAAGGAGCCTGAACCAAGGACAGAGGACCAAGCAAACCAAAAATAAACAGGCCTTACTCCACAAAGGGGAGGAGCTAAGGAGACCTGCACAAAGACTCCACATAATGCTAGTCCGACAGAACCCGGCGCTCCCCACCCCCGGAGTGCGAGACTGGAGATGCCTAAAAGAGAACAGCTGGCAATAATGACGGCAGAAAAAGGAGGAAAAGAGGAGGCAAGGAAAACCTCCTGCTCCAAAAGAACAAAAGAGTTTATGAACCTTCTAATGTTAGATTTCACAAGGAACCCTGCAACGGCAGAGACCATTAAAAACTTCATATAACCCATTCTTCTTCCCCTAGAGAAAGAAGAAGGGGAACTTAAAGAAGACACTCCCTCCTCCCGACTAGGCCCATTCATTAGGGAGTGAGCGACTGGATGCTGGTGCAGTGGACCGGCATTAAGTCGTGCCTACCCGTTTTTTGGTCTGGAATTTGAGGTGTGAACTTACCCTTATAGGGGCTTTTGTTGTGTAATTAGGTTTAATTAAAACTTCCACCTGTCCTAACAGCACACAGGGGCAGGAATACCCCACGTGTTGTGTTGCTGTTGGACGTAAGGGGAATGGTCACTTACACTATTTCTTATTATTAGTACTTGTACAGGAATATGCTGTATGTGCTTTTGCTGTGAGTAGGTTGTGATGTGATATATCACATGACCACGGCCTGTACATCATGACGGCACAGTGAGTGCTATATGGAAAGTTGGAGTACTGCTCACACAGAGGCCTTGTTTTCCTAATTACATCTTGGCAAAAAGATTTGCATATTCCCCATAATTCCCCAGTGGCGCCCACTCCTCAAAGAGTGTTCTTATCCCCTGACCCTGTTCCCCCCCACACAGAGATAGGAGGGGGCCCTGTGCTTGGCTGTTTTTGTTACTTTGTTTCAGTGATACGTGGAATTCTCACATTAAGTTTATTTTAAGATTTCAAGTGAAAATCACAACTTACCCGCAGCAAAAACACCTATAACAAATTCTTATAAAACTACAACTAATAAGCTATAGTGTAAGTGACCGTTCACACTCCTGGGCTGCGAGACTGACATTAGGTGCGAGCAGTAAATGTTGCGAACAACGACTTCCTTTACTGTCAGTATATCTGAGTTTCTCACCTCGGTGTGTGTGATGACGCGGAGCGATAAAGCTTATTGAGGCGGCACTCTTACTGCTGCTGACCCTAATGGCAGTGCTTTGATGGCTAACCTCAGCACCTTAACCTCATTTTGTATGATGAGTGAATCACACTGGGCGAATGCAGAAGGCGTGGTGACCCCGGCAGTAAACCTGACAAAAGCACAAATCAGTCACGCCAATAATTATTTCACAATTTTTGGAAAAAAATGAAGCTTCAGCTCGGCCGCTCGTCTTTGGCTCGTCTCCTAATATTTTCTATTCTGATCACCGGTAAGGATTCATCTTCATGTCTTACACGTTTGTATCTGTTGTCTTAACACATCAGACGTTCATAAGACTTAAGATATCTGTATTACTGAAATGTCCCCACTGTGGGACTATTAAAGGATTATCTCATCTTATCTTGTTATAAAAAATACCTATGAAAGATTTTCGTTACATTTTTATTTTTGGAATTACGATAATTCTTTCCTAGAATTCTTGACACTTATTTTTATATCTATTTATATTTTAATTGTTCGTTTTATTAAAAGAATTTGTTGATCTCTATCATCAGTATTATTAGCAGAAGGATTAGTTTTTATTTATTCCTAGTTGTATGTTTTTTGGGTTTTTTAGATTGATTTTTATTATGAGAAGCATTACGGTGATCACAAATATTGCCAAGTATTATCTATTATATGACATAATAGTATTATTTATTATCATTTATTATTGTTTTTAACTTTTCAATTGTAATTTCTTAATTTTTTTTTTTTTTTTTTTTAATTTCAACTGCTGTAAAACCTCACGCACGAGCTGTCATTTTTAGAATCAGATATAAAGATTATAACGGGACCTGAGATATATATATTTTTAAAAAAAGTTCTCCCTTTTAGAATTTTATTTATTTTTTTTATAAATATTTATTTATTTTTTTATTTATAACTATTTTTTATTTTTATTTGTTTATTTATTTATTTTTATAAATTATTATTTATTTATTTATTGTAAGTCAACGATGTTCAGAATCGTTTCTTCATTTTGTTGTAAAATAATTTAATTATTTTGTGATCTTTTTTCGAGATTTATGTTTTTGTGTTTTTTATTTTTGCCACGAGCACCTTGTTTAATGCTTCCATTTTTTTATTTTTCTCTTTTTCTATTCTTATACGATGAATGCAATGGTAAAGACATAAAACGTCAAATCCTCCTCCCTCCCCATACAACAAAAAAGACAGAAGAACATTTAAAAAAAAAAAAAAAATTAAACAATTTTACGTTTAACTAAAGTGTTGGCGCACTCAGATACTATGTGCGGATATTCAGGCCAATTGGGCGGAGTCCATAACCCATCTAGACTATTTTTTATATAGATCTTTTACATTCAGACCCCGTTGTAGTTTATTACGTTCCATTGAGTTGTGTCCCCACGTCCGTAGGTGCCTATGTACTAGAATAAGAATAAACTATATGCCCATGGTTTTGTGTGTTCAAGTGTCTCAAAATATTGTTCAATTATATTTTTTTTGCCTTTGGAAATTTTTGTTGGATAGAATATTTTATATTTTAAAAATCACTATTTAGCATATTTTTTACTAGATCATTTTATATGGCATTTGGTTGGGTTTGGGATCTGTCTAGAGCTGATATTAACAATATACTGTATATATATATATATACTGCCACCCTACATGAAGACTATGAAATATTAGCTAGGCCAAGTCTGTAAAATTTATCATAGTATTACACACAAAACACTGATTATTTTAAATTATTATTATTATTTCAGAGAGCACTAGCCTAGTTCACATAATATTTTGAAATAGATAGATAGATAGATAGATAGATAGATAGATAGATAGGAGATAGATAGATAGATAGATAGATAGATAGGAGATAGATAGATAGATAGATGATAGATAGATAGATAGATAGATAGATAGATAGATAGATAGGAGATAGATAGATGATAGATAGATAGATAGATAGATAGATAGACAGATAGATAGGAGATAGATAGATAGATAGATAGATAGATAGATAGGAGATAGATAGATAGATAGATAGATAGATAGGAGATAGATAGATGATAGATAGATAGATAGATAGATAGATAGATAGATAGATAGGAGATAGATAGATAGATAGATAGGAGATAGATAGATAGATAGATAGATAGATAGATAGATAGATAGATAGATAGATAGATAGGAGATAGATAGATAGATAGATAGATAGATAGGAGATAGATAGATAGATAGATAGATAGATAGATAGATAGGAGATAGATAGATAGATAGATAGGAGATAGGTAGATAGATAGATAGATAGATAGATAGATAGATAGATAGATAGGAGATAGATAGATAGATAGGAGATAGATAGATAGGAGATAGATAGATAGATAGATAGATAGATAGATAGATAGATAGATAGGAGATAGATAGATAGATAGATAGATAGATAGATAGGAGATAGATAGATAGATAGATAGATAGATAGATAGATAAGAGATAGATAGATAGATAGATAGATAGATAGATAGATAGATAGGAGATAGATAGATAGATAGATAGATAGATAGATAAATAGGAGATAGATAGATAGATAGATAGATAGATAGATAGATAGATTGATTTTTGCTTTATATTTTGGTAGGGAAGTGACATTTTTTTTAACTTTGTGGTTTTTAATTTAAAAAACGAAAGTGTAATGCATTGTTCAGACTCAGCCTAATTTTAGAAAAGAGTATCTGGAGCTAAGCAGCGCTGCCATACATACAATTCTAGTTGGTTTTACAATTTTATTGTATAATAATAATAATAATAATAATAATAATTATTATTATTATAATAATTTAATAAATGGTATTTAATTGGGGCAGAATGTTAAAGAGGACCTTTCATGGTCCGGGGCACAGGTAGTTCTATATACTGCTGGGAAGGGGCACTATGGGGTATAATACTGTGTGCAGGGGCCACTATGGGGACATAATACTGTGTGCAGGGGCCACTATGGGACATAATACTGTGTGCAGGGGCCACTATGGGGGATAATTCTGTGTGCAGGGGCCACTATGGGACATAATACTGTGTGCAGGGGCCACTATGGGGGATAATTCTGTGTGCAGGGGCCACTATGGGACATAATACTGTGTGCAGGGGCCACTATGGGGGATAATACTGTGTGCAGGGGTCACTATGGGACATAATACTGTGTGCAGGGGCCACTATGGGGGATAATTCTGTGTGCAGGGGCCACTATGGGGGATAATTCTGTGTGCAGGGGCCACTATGGGGAATAACACTGTGTGCAGGGGCCACTATGGGGGATAATTCTGTGTGCAGGGGCCACTATGGGACATAATACTGTGTGCAGGGGCCACTATGGGGTATAATACAGTGTGCAGGGGCCACTATGGGACATAATACTGTGTGCAGGGGCCACTATGGGGGATAACACTGTGTGCAGGGGCCACTATGGGGTATAATACTGTGTGCAGGGGCCACTATGGGGGATAATACTGTGTGCAGGGGCCACTATGGGACATAATACTGTTTGCAGGGGCCACTATGAGGTATAATACTGTGTGCAGGGGCCACTATGGGGCATAATACTGTGTGCAGGGGCCACTATGGGACATAATACTGTGTGGAGGGGCCACTAAGGGACATAATGCTGTGTGCAGGGGCCACTATGGGGTATAATACTGTGTGCAGGGGCCAGTATGGGGTATAATACTGTGTGCAGGGGCCACTATGGGGGATAATTCTGTGTGCAGGGGCCACTATGGGGCATAATACTGTGTGCAGGGGCCACTATGGGACATAATACTGTGTGCAGGGGCCACTATGGGGGATAATTCTGTGTGCAGGGGCCACTATGGGACATAATACTGTGTGCAGGGGCCACTATGGGACATAATACTGTGTGCAGGGGCTACTATGGGACATAATACTGTGTGCAGGGGCCACTATGGGACATAATACTGTGTGCAGGGGACACTATGGGACATAATACTGTGTGCAGGAGCCACTATGGGACATAATACTGTGTGCAGGGGGCACTATGGGACATAATACTGTGTGCAGGGGCTACTATGGGACATAATACTGTGTGCAGGGGCCACTATGGGACATAATACTGTGTGCAGGGGCCACTATAGGGGATAATACTGTGTGCAGGGGCCACTATGGGACATAATACTGTGTGCAGGGGCCACTATGGGGGATAATTCTGTGTGCAGGGGCCACTATGGGACATAATACTGTGTGCAGGGGCCACTATGGGGCATAATACTGTGTGCAGGGGCCACTATGGGACATAATACTGTGTGCAGGGGCTACTATGGGACATAATACTGTGTGCAGGGGCCACTATGGGACATAATACTGTGTGCAGGGGCCACTATAGGGGATAATACTGTGTGCAGGGGCCACTATGGGACATAATACTGTGTGCAGGGGCCACTATGGGGGATAATACAGTGTGCAGGGGCCACTATGGGACATAATACTGTGTGCAGGGGCCACTATGGGGGATAATACTGTTTGCAGGGGCCACTATGAGGTATAATACTGTGTGCAGGGGCCACTATGGGGGATAATTCTGTGTGCAGGGGCCACTATGGGACATAATACTGTGTGCAGGGGCCACTATGGGGGATAATTCTGTGTGCAGGGGCCACTATGGGACATAATACTGTGTGCAGGGGCCACTATGGGGTATAATACAGTGTGCAGGGGCCACTATGGGACATAATACTGTGTGCAGGGGCCACTATGGGGCATAATACTGTGTGCAGGGGCAACTATGGGGTATAATACTGTGTGCAGGGGCCACTATGGGACATAATACTGCGTGCAGGGGCCACTATGGGACATAATACTGTGTGCAGGGGCCACTATGGGACATAATACTGTGTGCAGGGGCCACTATGGGACATAATACTGTGTGCAGGGGCCAGTATGGGGTATAATACTGTGTGCAGGGGCCACTATGGGACATAATACTGTGTGCAGGGGCCACTATGGGGGATAACACTGTGTGCAGGGGCCACTATGGGGGATAATTCTGTGTGCAGGGGCCACTATGGGGGATAACACTGTGTGCAGGGGCCACTATGGGGGATAACACTGTGTGCAGGGGCCACTATGGGGGATAACACTGTGTGCAGGGGCCACTATGGGACATAATACTGTGTGCAGGGGCCACTATGGGGGATAATTCTGTGTGCAGGGGACACTATGGGACATAATACTGTGTGCAGGGGCCACTATGGGGGATAATACTGTGTGCAGGGGCCACTATGGGGCATAATACTGTGTGCAGGGGCCACTATGGGGGATAATTCTGTGTGCAGGGGACACTATGGGACATAATACTGTGTGCAGGGGCCACTATGGGGGATAATACTGTGTGCAGGGGCCACTATGGGGGATAATACTGTGTGCAGGGGCCACTATGGGGCATAATACTGTGTGCAGGGGCCACTATGGGGTATAATACTGTGTGCAGGGGCCAGTATGGGGTATAATACTGTGTGCAGGGGCCACTATGGGGGATAATTCTGTGTGCAGGGGCCACTATGGGGCATAATACTGTGTGCAGGGGCCACTATGGGACATAATACTGTGTGCAGGGGCCACTATGGGGGATAATTCTGTGTGCAGGGGCCACTATGGGACATAATACTGTGTGCAGGGGCCACTATGGGGCATAATACTGTGTGCAGGGGCCACTATGGGACATAATACTGTGTGCAGGGGCTACTATGGGACATAGTACTGTGTGCAGGGGCCACTATGGGACATAATACTGTGTGCAGGGGCCACTATAGGGGATAATACAGTGTGCAGGGGCCACTATGGGACATAATACTGTGTGCAGGGGCCACTATGGGGGATAATACAGTGTGCAGGGGCCACTATGGGACATAATACTGTGTGCAGGGGCCACTATGGGGGATAATACTGTTTGCAGGGGCCACTATGAGGTATAATACTGTGTGCAGGGGCCACTATGGGGGATAATTCTGTGTGCAGGGGCCACTATGGGACATAATACTGTGTGCAGGGGCCACTATGGGGTATAATACAGTGTGCAGGGGCCACTATGGGACATAATACTGTGTGCAGGGGCCACTATGGGGCATAATACTGTGTGCAGGGGCAACTATGGGGTATAATACTGTGTGCAGGGGCCACTATGGGACATAATACTGCGTGCAGGGGCCACTATGGGACATAATACTGTGTGCAGGGGCCACTATGGGACATAATACTGTGTGCAGGGGCCACTATGGGACATAATACTGTGTGCAGGGGCCAGTATGGGGTATAATACTGTGTGCAGGGGCCACTATGGGGCATAATACTGTGTGCAGGGGCCACTATGGGGGATAATTCTGTGTGCAGGGGCCAATATGGGGGATAACACTGTGTGCAGGGGCCACTATGGGGGATAACACTGTGTGCAGGGGCCACTATGGGGGATAACACTGTGTGCAGGGGCCACTATGGGACATAATACTGTGTGCAGGGGCCACTATGGGGGATAATTCTGTGTGCAGGGGACACTATGGGACATAATACTGTGTGCAGGGGCCACTATGGGGGATAATACTGTGTGCAGGGGCCACTATGGGGGATAATACTGTGTGCAGGGGCCACTATGGGACATAATACTGTGTGCAGGGGCCACTATGGGGGATAATACTGTGTGCAGGGGCCACTATGGGGCATAATACTGTGTGCAGGGGCCACTATGGGGCATAATAGAGCAAGGGGGTCGGTCGAGGTCTTCGGTGTCGGTTGGGGGGGGGGGTCATATCAAAAGTTTGCCACGGGGCCCCGCCATTCCTAGTTACGCCACTGGAGGGGACGTTCTTCCCCGCTCACACAGTACAGCACTATAGGCGCTGCTGTGCAGAAGGACATTCCTGACAGACTGTCAGGAACGCCCTTCTGACTGTAAAGAGCTACAGTACTGGGACCGATTGCTCTCTACCCGGGGCACAGATCGGGAATGCCGACAGTGCGCTGAATTCAGTATATAAAACCACATGTGCCCCAACTGATGAAAGATCCTTTTAAATGATTTAAACAAGTCAAGTCTGAAAATGGTGAAGAATAATAAATTCCTTGCAGACTGATATCTTACATAAGGTAGTGCAGGCTCGCAACATCGAGGAAAGACAATAGATATAGAAGAAAGAACCGAAATGTAAAACATCAGTAAAACTGTAGAACATCTCACCTAAGTACAACTAAACTATAGAATAAATCTCATACAATATCTGTCCCTTACATTGAATATATATGTAATATGTTGTCACCACTAATCCATAGACCAGCAGTTCACACCTCATTAATATTCAGTCATTTATTTCTATTTTTTATTTATTTATATCATAGCGCCCTTTATTTATTTCTTTAATTATAATATATTATAATTATTATATTATATATTATAATTTTTACTTTTATTTTTTCGTTACTCTATAAGATTTTTAAATAGTTTTAGGATACCAGTACAGGCCGTTTTTAATGGGTAAAATAGTGATAAAACCTGCCCCGTATTTCCCATCACAACAACTGATGACTTGGCCATGGCTTCCATACTATATACTATATATACTGTGCACATATAAAAAAAGTAGATGTGAACAGAGCGAAATGCCTTGTTTTTTAGGCCTTAGTTTGGTTAAAAAAAAATTGTATAGAATTTTTTTCCCTCAAACTTCTATGGCCTTAAGTGTTGGCACTGCTGAAATTTTTCCAGAAAATTAAATATTTCTCCCAGAAAGTTATTGCGATTACAAACACGTTTACAAATAATTACAATTACACATGTTATATTATACATATGTTTATTTTCTTTGTGTGTTTGGAACAACCCCCCCCCCCAAAAAAAAAAAAAAAAAAAAAAAAAACGAAACAAATCAAATTGGACAAAATATCACATAAAACTACAAAACTGGTCTGGACAAAATTGTTGCCAATTTTTCAAAATTGTGGGTAAATAACTTGGTTTGAAGCCTGTGTATCTATTTCAAACTCACCTGTGGCAAGTAACAGGTGTGGGCAATATAAAATTCACACCTGAAACTAGATACAAAGGAGAAAAGTTGACTCATTCTTTACATTGTGTGTCTGCGTGTGCCACACTAAACATGGAGACCAGAAAGAGATCTGATAGAACTGAGAGAACCAAAGTTGAGAAAAATATCAACAATCTCAAGGTTATAAGTTCATATCCGGAGATCGAGATGTTCCCTTGTCCACAATGTGCAAAATAATCAAAAATTTTACATCCTAATCATTTTGCCAGTCATTTTGTCCGGCCCATTTTTGGAGTTTTTGCGTGAAATTATATCATATTTTTTGTTGTTGTTCCAATACACACCAAGAAAATAAATGTGAATAACCAAATGTTTGGAATTGTAATAATTTTTTGGAGAAATCCTTAATTTTCTAGAAAAATTTCAGGGGTGCCAACGCTCACGGCAATGACTGTACATTATTTGTTCATGAACTGTGAGTTACCCCCAACCTGATGGATTAAAATTAAAAATATAAATGTAACCATTAGCTGAAATATTCAGAACACATGAAGACATGCTCGAGAATAAATCCATTAGGAATAGACAAAGTTGGGGATTTATTAACCCATCGATGTTAGATTTTTGGCACATCTTTGACACATGGCTCTTTTTTGTTCCAGAGATGAACCACCCGACAAATTTAGGTCAAAAGAATGAAAAATAATCCGATTTATGTTTAATTTGCAGATACTTACACTGTGTTACGTCTTCTTCACCAGGGTTGCCAACTTTTTTTAATTTTTTTATTTTGGACAATTTAGTCAAATTTTTTTTAACAATTTGTAAAATCAACAATGAATGATAAAGTTTATACGTTACATGGTCAGATGATATATTTAAACATTTGCCACAATTAATGTTAACTCTAAAATTACTGTAATTGTGACAAAAAGAATAAAAGAATATTTATAACCCTTATGGTGTTGGACTCTTCGTGTCATCACCGTCTCCCCACATGAAGTTTTATTGTAGTGGGCATACATGGGAAGTTATATAAAACGGCGTTCCTGGCAGCCGCAGTGCACGTATAGAGTGTGTGTGTCTAATACAAGGTATAGGACTAGTGGTCAGCTCAAAGCCACAAGACAAAAAAAGTGTGTCATCATGTAATATACTCATGACCACAAAGGTTCCTCATAAGCGGGTTGGTCTGAGTGAGTAATGTATCATGTTGTTACTTCTTAGCCCCGTGCAATGTAGAATGTACAAAAAGAAAGGTGCAACATTATAGTCCTGGTGTTCATAAGCAAGAGAATATATACAATCTAGCTATATAATACAAAGGTTTGACGAGATCTCCATTGGTGACACGGCAGATGTCTAGTGGTGGTCCAGTTCTGGCCAGATGTGTGCTAGCCTATCCACAAAGACACAGTGATAGAATTCCGGTGAAAGTCAATATGTAATACATTATATCTCTCATTATTATAGAATATCAATAATTATATAATATGTAACATTTAATCGTTTCATTTTTCGGTTTTCTTGTATCCTCACACATTGCGAGAAACCATGTGTGTTGGCTAGGACCTTCTTCCGATCACCAATGGTCAGAGTGATTCCTAACTCCTTCTCCCAACGTCGGATATACCTTGGGTAGTTGTTGCTAGAGCGTGATATAAGGAATTTGTACATTTTTGAGCAGATCCCTTTCTGTGGTCAATGGTTGCTAGTGAGGGTTTCAAACCAGGATTTCAGTTGCTCAGCTAGGTGTTTTGATATGTAGGAGTCACACATCATAGTAAAGTCTCACTGCGTAAGAAATCCCTCGGTTCTAGTCCCGTCCTTCTCAACGGTCAGCAGGTAGTCGAAGGGGTGTCCTGAACAAATAGGAGGACAGGGTGTGGTGGCATAACCTATCCCAGAACGTGGCCAGTACAAATCCTTTGGGATTAATCAAGTGTGGTAACAGATCCAGAAGGAGAGTGGGTCGTGGGCCCAAAAAGCGTGGGTGCTGTTTCTGCAGTGTGTGTCATGTCTGTAGTGTCGTAGTACCTTGTTCATGGGCATTGGAGGTAGGATTCCCCAGAGTGACAATCTAATTCACATTAGTGAGGTCTCTAGTTGGATTGGTTATCTTGGTGTCTTGTATCAGGAGGGCGCAACGCTCCAATTGAAGAGCATGGTAGTATATGAGTGAATCTGGGAGTCCTGCTCCATCCTGGGCAGTTGGTTGTAGGAGTTGTTAGTATTTGATTCGAGGCCATTTCTGCTTCCATAAAAGTCAGTAGTTATACGTCTAAATATGTCAAAAAGATCTAGGGAGGCTCAGTGGGAGTGTGCGCAGTAGGTAGAGCAATTTGGAAAGGATATATGTTTTTAGTAAGTTCTTACGACCTTGCCATGAAATGTATCGCGCCTACGAAGCTGGGTGGAATGCCAAATCTGTCCGGTGTGGAGGTGAGATATTGCCAGTTAACTCTGTCCAATGCTTTTTCCGCATCTGTGCTCTGGAAGACCAGAGGAACCTTGACGGTTTTTGGCGTTCTCAATCAGATTAACCACCATCCATGTGTCGTCTCGTCCCTGGCAGTTACACACAAACCCCACCTGTTCCCTCCCAATAATGGAAGGCACGAGGGGGCAGAGGCGATGTGCCAGCGCCTTTGCCCACCATTTCAGATCTTTGTTAAGCAGGAAATGGTTCTGTAGCTGCCACATTGTTTCAGGTATTTGACTTTTTTGGGGAGAATGGTTATGAAGACCTCATGGGACTGGGGCAGGAGCTTGTGACCTCCTAGAAGTGAGTTACACAGGGAAGTAAAGTGTGGGAGCAGCACTGACTTGAATGTCTTATAGTATGTGACGGGTCGTCCATCTGGGCCCGGGCTCTTTCCCGATGGAATTGAAGAAAGTACCCCCTCCAATTCTTCAGTAGTGAAGGGGCGTAACAGGGAAAGTCCATCCTCTTAACCGAGTCTCGGAAGAGAGATGGTGTCAAGGAAGGCGTTAACTAAATCCTGTTTGTTGGTCTTAGGGGGGTGGTTTATTATTACTAATTTGGAACACCCTCAAAATCACCTCCAGAATCCTTTGTGTGAACTTACCTTTATAATTTCGGGGAGGACGTATCATAGCCCATAGCTCAATGGTGCACAAATATGAATTGGTAATAAAAACTGCAGTTTGTGGCCGCTAAGGTTTCACTTTACGATTAACCATTCATGTGCTTTATGTCTTGACAGTAAATGGCCAAAACCATCTGGAGGTGACACAACCAGAGATGGTCAAAGCACAAACCGGAGAGTCAGCAAATATCACCTGCTCCTTTATGTCTGCGACTCCGTCCTACTTTGTGACATGGACCTTAGGGTGCAATAACAGTGCCCTGCAACTTAAGGATCACCCATGTTTCCAAAGCAGGATTATGGTGTCCAGTCCAGAGACACCAAACAATCCACAAGAGAAGAAGACTATGCTCACTATCCTCAACCTGACAGAGAGCGACTCAGGAAAGTTCTGTTGTCATGTAAGGACAGCAGATAAAGACACTGGAAGTGGACAAGGAACAAGACTGGAGATCGCTCCGAGACCATGTCCTACAGGTATCTTATAAGTGGTAGTTTATAGCCATGTCCATCACATTGTATGTCCCGGGACATCGGAGTCCTAACTCATCCTAGTGAATCTAAGCAACAGAAACATTGCCCCCAAAAAAGGGAAAGTCATTGTGAATCCTAAGAGGACGCCATAGTGGGAAAAAATCACCTTTGATGAAAATTTTAATAAAAAGTGATCAAAGTGATAGACATTCCACAAAATGTTAAAACTAAAAAGTACACCTGACTCCGCAAAAAAAGAAGAAGCCTTCTGCATATCAGTATCATCAGAATATGATGACTTTAGGAAAAAAAATTTTTGCAAACTTTAGAATTTTTGTTCAGGGGTTAAAATGTAAATAAAACTATATTAATTTGGTATCAAACATAGAATACAGGTGACAGGTCATTTTGGCTGCAGAGTGAATGCCGTAAGAACAAAGCCCAGAAGGAAGTCACACAAATTTTTCTCCAATTCCCTCCATTCTGAATTTTTTATTAATCCACCTTCCCAGTACATTGCAGAGAATAATAAATGGTGCCGTCATGAAGAACAATTTGTCCTGCAAACATTGAGCCCTCCTATGGCTGTGAGAATGGAAAAATAAAAAAGTTATGGGGTTTGGAAGGTGGGGAGTCAAAAAGGAAAATTGAGCGGAAAGTTGTTAAAGGGGCCATTCGTCTGTGGGGTAAAGATGAGATAAGATTATCTTATCTTAAAAGAGGGTTAAGATGGTAACACTCTAAATGAATCCCTATTTGTTCCGCCAAACAGACAACAATCCAAGAAGAACACAACGGCATCTAAACATAACCTTTAATCATCAACAATAAAAAACATGTACTACAAGCAATAATACCAACAATGTGCGTCCCACCAGGGTCAGGTATTGGAATAATTGCATATACGCTCATGGTTCTCCCAAAACACAGTATGTAAATCACAGGACACGGCGGTCCTAGAAATAAAACCAGGGGGTCTCACTATCTGCAAAAATTCTAACTAGCATAAAATATAACTTTTATTTTGATCAGCTAAAAATAATATAGCCAGGGCTATTAAAACAAACAAATAACAAACACACCAGCAGACGTGATTAGGACAACTCCCAATACACTCTTTCAGTATGTGTCCCCACAGACTGCTGGCGCAATTATATTGATTTAAATGAGCATCCAGGGAATAGTAAACTAACTCTCTGGCACATGCTAGTAAACACCACTTTATAGGTTCAAGAATAAGAGGTTGTTACTCTAGCTGCTGCCGTAGCTGTATAGGATAATCATCCCCCCATTACCCTGCTCTGATATCTTGCATAGAGCCCTGGAGCCTATTGACACTCATGCACACTTACACACATGCCACCCTATGTAAGCTAGGTGCGGCTTTTTTACAGATTAAGTGTGCATACCAAATGCTGGTCTTAGTAATTTACTGACATTTATGCTCTTTCACTATGTCCCTGCCTGTTCAAAATAAACTACAGGTATCCAGGTTTAAGATGCGCATAATAAAATCTCTCAACGCGTTTCAAAGTTAAACTTATCATCAGGAGAGGATGTAACAATCAAAAAAATAATAAAGATGTAGTTGCGGTTAAAACCGCATTTCCCGGTCCCTGATGGTGGGAGCCGGTACGGAGTGTCTGACGCTGACTGCTGCAGCGCTGGGGTTTAAATAGAACCCAGACTGCTTCTAAGGATACGCCCCCTCAACATCATTCGGGTCTCCGCCAATCAGATTGCAGAGTCTCCGTGCGGAGGATAGCTCCTCCTTCTGTGGGCGTATGTTTGCCTCCGAAGCGTCCAAAATAAACAGCGCTGTTACTGTCTATGGAAGAGGAACCCGAAGGTAGGTATGTATCATATCTGACAGATATTGGGAATGAATCGCTCCACACCAAAACTCTTTATTGCCATTAATACGCAAACACACAACTCCCTGCATTTATTGGCAGGTGAAAAAGATCGTGTAGCATATAGATAGGTCTGAAAAGTGGGCAATACCCTGCGTTTATTGACGGGTAAAAATACCCGCCTAGCATACATATTCATTTAGCGGAAGTTCAAAAGGAACCATGATAGGGGGACATTTCTGAGAATCAGTCCCATCATCACTTCTGTACACTATCGATGCGAATAAAAAATAAAAAAATGTTTAATCTAATCATTTACAAGATTACTGCTACGGTAAAAGGACTTAATATGGAATTAACCCTATCCCTACCATAGTGTACTAAGAGGAGCTATAGTGAAAGGACTTAATATGGAGTTAACCCTATCCCTACCATAGTGTACTAAGAGGAGCTATAGTGAAAGGACTTAATATGGAGTTAACCCTATCCTTACCATAGTGTACTAAGAGGGACTCAAGACATGCCTTTCCCTCATTGTTCCTATTTCCTGGGTTTTTATAGATTAGAGAAGATATCAAAATTAGTGGAGTATATCCAGCCCTACTGTCTATTTAGTCTTAAATAAATGGGGCAAAGGAAATTTGATCGTTAAGACCTTTTGGTCTTACACATTGGAATTTAAAGATCCACCTCGCCTCGTGTTGTAACAAAAGGCGATCCCAGTCACCTCCCCTTGTGGGTTCGGGTACATGTTCAATACCCTGAAACTTCAAAGTTTCAGGGTTGCCACCATGGTACTGCCACACGTGGTTCGATAAAGTTTTATCCTCTTTCCTGTTGATATAACCAATATGTTCCAACACTCTCTTTTTGAACTCACGTCGGGTCTTTCCGACATAGTTGAGTGGACACGGACATGTGACACAGTAGATCACTCCTGCCGTCCAGCAGTTGATAAATTGTCTCGTATCATAATGGATGTTAGTCGTTACGCACAGTACTTGATTCCCTTTCTGTATGTGTTCACATGCCTTACATGTACCACACTTGAATGTGCCGTGTGGAATACTGCGATTTAACCACGTTTTCTCAGGTGCAGCAGGTCTAAGATGGCTATGTATCAATAGGTCACGTAGGTTCCTACCTCTCCTGTACGTGACACTAGGTCTTTCACTCACAAGGGGTCTAACCTCTGAATCCATTGTGAGAATGTCCCAATATGATCTTAAGATATCCAGTACATTCTTATATCCCCGGTCATAATTGCCTATTAATCTGACAATTTTATTGTCACTAATCGAACGTTGTTTTGGTGTAAGTAATTCTGTTCTATCTCTACTCTTTGCATCTTTTCTTGCTTTGAGTAGTAATGGGTTAGGGTAACCTCGTTGCCTAAATCTGGCTCCTAATTCTTCTGATTTTTCTTCAAAGTCCTCCAAGTCCGAACAATTCCTGCGAACGCGCAGAAACTGTCCCTTGGGTATGCCTCTCCTCAGGGGTGCTGGGTGATAACTATCCCACCTGAGGAGAGAATTGGTCGCTGTATCTTTACGAAATAGGTTGGTTTTCAACTTGCCAGATTCGTCGACTGTGACAGTGATGTCTAGAAAGGTGATGGTGACCGGGTCTATAGTCGAGGTGAATCTCATGTTGATGTCATTATCATTCAACTTTTCCACAAAAGTGTTAAAGCTCTCCACTGTACCTGTCCACAGAATCAGCACGTCATCAATATAACGTAGCCAGAGCGAGATATATGGAGTCCATTGTTCGTGCTCTTCTGTAAAGACGAGGCGCTCCTCCCACCAGCCCAAAAATAAATTAGCATAAGTCGGGGCTGCAGAGCTCCCCATAGCGGTCCCCCGCTGCTGGTGGAAGAAGCGCCCGTCAAACGTAAAGTAGTTTCTAGTCAGCACGAATTCTAGGAGCTCCAAAATAAACTCGCCATGGTCTGTTAGCTGAGTTCTCCTACTCTGTAGGAAGTATCTAATCGCCGCACACCCCTTGTCATGCGGGATCGAACTATATAATGCTTCAACGTCTAGAGACGCTAGAAACGAACCTGGTGGAAGATGGACGTCCTGTAATTGTCTCAGGACGTCCATCGTGTCTCGGGCATAGGAGGAAAGAGATGACACGAAAGGGCGAAGCACCCTATCTAAATAGATGCCCGCCCCCTGCGTCAGTCCCCCTATGCCCGAGACAATGGGTCTTCCTTTAAGGGGAGATACCCTTTAAGGGCAGTACCATGGTGGCAACCCTGAAACTTTGAAGTTTCAGGGTATTGAACATGTACCCGAACCCACAAGGGGAGGTGACTGGGATCGCCTTTTGTTACAACACGAGGCGAGGTGGATCTTTAAATTCCAATGTGTAAGACCAAAAGGTCTTAACGATCAAATTTCCTTTGCCCCATTTATTTAAGACTAAATAGACAGTAGGGCTGGATATACTCCACTAATTTTGATATCTTCTCTAATCTATAAAAACCCAGGAAATAGGAACAATGAGGGAAAGGCATGTCTTGAGTCCCTCTTAGTACACTATGGTAAGGATAGGGTTAACTCCATATTAAGTCCTTTCACTATAGCTCCTCTTAGTACACTATGGTAGGGATAGGGTTAACTCCATATTAAGTCCTTTCACTATAGCTCCTCTCAGTACACTATGGTAGGGATAGGGTTAATTCCATATTAAGTCCTTTTACCGTAGCAGTAATCTTGTAAATGATTAGATTAAACATTTTTTTATTTTTTATTCACATCGATAGTGTACAGAAGTGATGATGGGACTGATTCTCAGAAATGTCCCCCTATCATGGTTCCTTTTGAACTTCCGCTAAATGAATATGTATGCTAGGCGGGTATTTTTACCCGTCAATAAACGCAGGGTATTGCCCACTTTTCAGACCTATCTATATGCTACACGATCTTTTTCACCTGCCAATAAATGCAGGGAGTTGTGTGTTTGCGTATTAATGGCAATAAAGAGTTTTGGTGTGGAGCGATTCATTCCCAATATCTGTCAGATATGATACATACCTACCTTCGGGTTCCTCTTCCATAGACAGTAACAGCGCTGTTTATTTTGGACGCTTCGGAGGCAAACATACGCCCACAGAAGGAGGAGCTATCCTCCGCACGGAGACTCTGCAATCTGATTGGCGGAGACCCGAATGATGTCGAGGGGGCGTATCCTTAGAAGCAGTCTGGGTTCTATTTAAACCCCAGCGCTGCAGCAGTCAGCGTCAGACACTCCGTACCGGCTCCCACCATCAGGGACCGGGAAATGCGGTTTTAACCGCAACTACATCTTTATTATTTTTTTGATTGTTACATCCTCTCCTGATGATAAGTTTAACTTTGAAACGCGTTGAGAGATTTTATTATGCGCATCTTAAACCTGGATACCTGTAGTTTATTTTGAACAGGCAGGGACATAGTGAAAGAGCATAAATGTCAGTAAATTACTAAGACCAGCATTTGGTATGCACACTTAATCTGTAAAAAAGCCGCACCTAGCTTACATAGGGTGGCATGTGTGTAAGTGTGCATGAGTGTCAATAGGCTCCAGGGCTCTATGCAAGATATCAGAGCAGGATAATGGGGGGATGATTATCCTATACAGCTACGGCAGCAGCTAGAGTAACAACCTCTTATTCTTGAACCTATAAAGTGGTGTTTACTAGCATGTGCCAGAGAGTTAGTTTACTATTCCCTGGATGCTCATTTAAATCAATATAATTGCGCCAGCAGTCTGTGGGGACACATACTGAAAGAGTGTATTGGGAGTTGTCCTAATCACGTCTGCTGGTGTGTTTGTTATTTGTTTGTTTTAATAGCCCTGGCTATATTATTTTTAGCTGATCAAAATAAAAGTTATATTTTATGCTAGTTAGAATTTGTGTGTTTAAAGGTAGCATTTTGTGCCCCTCTTTGTCAAATGGTCTCACTATCTGATGTGGAGAGGCGCCAAATGAGTGCAAACATGTATGGATGGGGAGCAGCCCAGACTAGGCGGCAGGAAGGACACAATAAGGGAGAACGAGGGATGGAAAAAAGCTGTATGGAGGAAAAAATGCCTAGACCCTAATTGTAAGGGAACAGGACTAGCAATACCCTAAATCCTACCCAGAGTCACCACCCTAGTAAGCGCGTGCCCTGTCTGGAACCTATCCCTAATCTGGATATACTAAATACTGACCCTAAAACAAACAGAAACAAAAACAAAAAGTGTCAGAAGTGTGACAAATCAAAAATAAATGTTTAAAACACATCCCCTGCACCACCCAACATGCAGGTGTCATTGGTGTATCTTAAAGGAGGGTTAAGATGGTCCCACTGCTGACTCCCCTGTGGTTACCCATTATGTTTTATTCACCTTTTTGTTTTTATAGAGTGTACTTACCTTCACTTGCCTGTACTTCCCTCCACTTGCCTGTACTTACCTTCACTTGCCTGTACTTACCTTCACTTGCCTGTACTTCCCTCCACTTGCCTGTACTTACCTTCACTTGCCTGTACTTCCCTCCACTTGCCTGTACTTACCTTCACTTGCCTGTACTTACCTTCACTTGCCTGTACTTCCCTCCACTTGCCTGTACTTACCTCCACTTGCCTGTACTTACCTCCACTTGCCTGTACTTACCTCCACTTGCCTGTACTTACCTCCACTTGCCTGTACTTACCTCCACATGCCTGTACTTACCTCCACATGCCTGTACTTCCCTCCACTTGCCTGTACTTACCTTCACTTGCCTGTACTTACCTTCACTTGCCTGTACTTACCTCCACTTGCCTGTACTTACCTCCACTTGCCTGTACTTACCTCCACTTGCCTGTACTTACCTCCACTTGCCTGTACTTACCTCCACTTGCCTGTACTTACCTCCACTTCTGATACTGATACTTTATTGCAGACTAATTTACTTCTACTTTCTATTTTCTTCCTCAGATGAACACAAGATCCAGGAGATGAGACTGACATTGTATATTCTGTGCGCCGTCATAGGGGCGGAGGCTTGTGTTATAATAATCCTTATCATTCTGGTTGTTCGGTTCTGCTCGCGCGGTACGTATGAATATATCTACAGGCCAATAGTGCCCAGACAGTATAATGTCCACCGAGATCACAGACACAGATACAAACCTCTCTTCACTTTTACAGGGAAATTATAGAAGTCATTACATCGTCAGCATATAATAGAAGATTTCTCACGCCCATTCTCAATGTGATAATGCCCAGTGCTCTAATAATACCGCCATACAGTGTCCATATAATGCCAGCATACTGACATATAGGGCTATGTTCACTTCTGTATTGGTGAACGTCTAAAATTGTGGACAACAAAAGTCCAAGCACAACTTCATGTCTGGTGACGTCAGGGGGAAAAAAGCAGAAACCCAACAAACCGCATTATAGTGAAAGGGGCCACTATAGAGGACTAGGGCTGTGAAGTGGGTAACGGTGGTTCATGGCGGTGGATATACACACCGCACTGTCATGTTGGACCTGGAGATCTGACTAGATTCCTGTTGCATTCTGGTAACGTTTGTGTTCCCCACATTAGACTATTATATCTTAATGTGCAGATCACAGAATCCTCCATTATACTGTTATTAATATGACGTATCATGTAACCAGTTTTCTTCCTCATTTCGCAGGTTCTTCGAGGTCTGAGAATCAGGTGGGTGCGGAGATATTTATTAATCCAAGGGAGAATCAAATACAATAAGTGATAAGAATATATTTCCTTTTCTGTTCAAGGGGACCCCTCATCTTAAGGGAAACTAGGGTCCAGTCAGTACTATTCCATCATCGGAACCACATGGTCTGTTTTTTTGTAATAAATGTTCTCGTGATGGGTGACCTAACCACTAATTCCTAGGGTATCATTTATTATCAGAATACCCCTTTAAGTTACTGGCAGTGGGTGAACAAGGCGTAAATTGGTTATGTTGTTGCCCTCTGCAATGGCTGAAACAGGTGGGCTCAACCGTAACCCCCCTAGACGGTACAAATATTTCCATAACCACCAGAGACTGTACGAATGTTCCCATAACCCCCATAGACTGTACGAATGTTCCTATAACCCCCCTAGACTGTACGAATGTTCCCATAACCCCCATAGACTGTACGAATGTTCCCATAACCCCCATAGACTGTACTAATGTTCCCATAACCCCCCCTAGACTGTACAAATGTTCCCATAACCCCCATAGACTGTACAAATGTTCCCATAACCCCCCCTAGACTGTACGAATGTTCCCATAACCCCCCTAGACTGTACGAATGTTCCCATAACCCCCATAGACTGTACGAATGTTCCCATAAACCCCCCTGAACTGTACAAATGTTCCCATAACCCCCATAGACTGTACTAATGTTCCCATAACCCCCCCTAGACTGTACAAATGTTCCCACAACCCCCCCTAGACTGTACGAATGTTCCCATAACCCCCCATAGACTGTACAAATGTTCCCATAACCCCCATAGACTGTACAAATGTTCCCATAACCCCCCATAGACTGTACAAATGTTCCCATAACCCCCATAGACTGTACAAATGTTCCCATAACCCCCCATAGACTGTACAAATGTTCCCATAACCCCCATAGACTGTACAAATGTTCCCATAACCCCCCATAGACTGTACGAATGTTCCCATAACCCCCATAGACTGTACAAATGTTCCCATAACCCCCCATAGACTGTACGAATGTTCCCATAACCCCCCATAGACTGTACGAATCATCCCATTATCCCATAGACTGTACGAATGTTCCCATAACCCCCCTAGACTGTAAGAATGTTCCAATAACCCCCCATAGACTGTACGAATGTTCCCATAACCCCCATAGACTGTACGAATGTTTCCATAACCCCCCATAGACTGTATGAATATTCCCATAACCCCCATAGACTTTACGAATGTTCCCATAACCCCCCATAGACTGTAGGAATGTTCCCATTACCTCATAGATTGTACGAATGTTCCCATAACCTCCTAGACTGTACGAATGTTCCCATAACCCCCTAGACTGTACGAATGTTCCCATTACCCCCATAGACTGTACGAATGTTCCCATAACCTCCTAGACTGTACGAATGTTCCCATAACCCCCTAGACTGTACGAATGTTCCCATAACCCCCCTAGACTGTACGAATGTTCCCATTACCCCCCTAGACTGTACGAATGTTCCCATAACCCCCTAGACTGTACGAATGTTCCCATAACCCCCCTAGACTGTAAGAATGTTCCAATAACCCCCCTAGACTGTACGAATGTTCCAATAACCCCCCTAGACTTTAAGAATGTTCCAATAACCCCCCATAGACTGTAAGAATGTTCCCATTACCCCATAGATTGTATGAATGTTCCCATAACCCCCATAGACTGTACGAATGTTCCAATAACCCCCCATAGACTGTACGAATGTTCCCATAACCCCCATAGACTGTACGAATGTTCCAATAACCCCCCATAGACTGTACGAATGTTCCCATAACCCCCATAGACTGTACGAATGTTCCAATAACCCCCCATAGACTGTACGAATGTTCCCATAACCCCCATAGACTGTACTAATGTTCCCATAACCCCCATAGACTGTACGAATGTTTCCATAACCTCCCCCCCCCCCAGACTGTACTTGACTCTCTTCTTTGTAGTTAATACAATGTATCATCTTTAAGACTCTGCAGAATCCGCCATTGGATCCTTCCGGGCTTCATTATGCGGAGATCTGCAATAACAGTTTCCCTAAACAATCAAGACCAAGAACCAACACAGAAGGAATCACCTACTCGGCAGTCAAGGTTAAGACTCAAGACCATCGCAAGCATCGCAAGCATCAGGAATATGGACTATAGGCCGGGCCCCGTGTTGCGAAAACGTTGCGTTCTACATTAGCTCTCCTTTCCCAGGCGCGCCTCCTCCTGTATTGTATTTTAAACGGATGTTTGAAATAAAGGTTTGAAGTATTTTTATCCTCTTCCAACGGTGAGTGCCCGGCTTCTTCTATTTTCTGGACTGTATATGGACTTTTCACCTTGCTGTGAGCACCACCAGTGAAGTCTATGGAATTTACCCCTGGCCTTCCATAGCATAGTTTGTATACATGCAGCAGTGCCACCTCATCCTTTACATTTTTTGTTGCGTTCTACATTAGCTGCAAAGTGGATGATATTCTGGCTAATCCCATCTACACAAAGAAAATCCACATCAGGAAACGATACAAAATAACAATGAAAAACTCTGTGGTTTTTCTGCAGAGTTTTTATGCTGTGTTTCGCTACGTGGGACCTTAGCCTTAAAGAGGACCTTTCATGGTTTGGGCACAGGCAGTTCTATATACTGCTGAATTCAGCGCACTGTCGGCTTTCCCGATCTGTGCCCCGGGCAAAGAGCTATCGGTCCCAGTCCCGTAGCTCTTTACAGTCAGAAGGGAGTTTCTGACAGTCTGTCAGGAACGTCCTTCTGCACAGCAGCGCCTATCGCGCTGTACAGTGTGAGCGGGGAGGAACGTCCCCTCCCTCTGCTCACAGTACTTGTCCATAGACGCGTATTATCAGGAGGGGAGGGGGCCTTCCTCCCCGCTCACACTGTACAGCGCGATAGGCACTGCTGTGCAGAAGGACCTTCCTGACAGACTGTCAGGAACGCCCTTCTGACTGTGAAGAGCTACGGTACCGGGACCGCTAGCTCTTTACCCGGGGCACAGATCAGGAAAGCCGACAGTGCGTTGAATTCGGTGCACTCTTGGCTTCCCAGCAGTATATAGAACTGCCTGTGCCCCAAACCATGAAAGGTCCTCTTTAAAGGAACATCCAACGGAGCAGAGAGCACAGGAGAACACCAGAGAGATTCCTTATGTCATGCTCCTCTTTCAAGGCCTTGCAATAGACATAACGCAGTGCAACACATTTAGCCGGAGGGCTCCTTTAAATACTTGTTGTAACTTTCCTATATCTGATTTTTCTGTATCTTTCTTCACTGATTTAATAAAATTGTACAAAAAAAAATAGCTTTCTTAGATATATAGAAATAAGAAGCTGGGAAGTGACACGAGAGACAATGATGTTTCCTATTAATATGGAGTGTTTAATAAGATTGGAGTTCTCATGTAGGGAGCAGAATTATTCATCAAAGATAAAAAGACTTAGGGTCAGACTCCCTTTAGTGGCTGTCAAAATAAAAGGGGCTCCTTTTTAAAAGGGAGATGGACAGTTTGGTTCAAAAAATAACCACATGTAACACGTTTAATTCAGCCACCGATTTGGGGCTTGGTTTAGTCTTACCATGTAAAATAGGTGGGTCCAGATATTAAACAGGAAATGACTTGCCACAGCTTAAAAACTATAGAAAAAACTGTTGTATCAATTGTCAGGTCATTCTCAAGCACGATGAAGAGTTCAGCTCTTCTTGTTACTACCTATGTCCTATTATTGATCTCCCACAAAGGTATAGGTAAGACACAGCTGGATAAACAATATGTCATGTTGGAATTCTGTACAAAAAATTTTGATATTTTTTTTAATTTGTGATTTTCTTTGTTAGTTTTTAGACCGTGTATCTGTCTATAGATAGGATTCTTTGTACACCATTTACCTTGTGAACAAATAAGAGACAGCTAGCCATATGGATTACAGCGTAGACTTGTTATTCTAACAATCTATAACTTGCCCATAAATTAAAAAAAAATTATCTGGAAATTACTAATTCTTCTAATATGTCATTTTATCCTTAAAGACAATACTTTTATATTGTACAACTAATATGTTGGATTTTTTTAACATTTGTGTAAAAAATTTTTTAGAAAAATTGTCATATTTTATATTTAAATTTTGTAAGACAACGTTATTTAAACCGATATTAAAGGTAATTCTGCTGGCTTTAAAAAAAAAAAAGTAATTTGTATAATTTATATAAAATTTATAAAATTGTAAAATTTTTATAAAATTTATCATTTACATGGTATTAAATATAAATATGCAAAAACATCCGAAAAATATTTTAGCTAATAGATGTAAAATTACATGAATCAATTAAAAGTTACAACATTAAAACCCGACAAGGTTCCATTCACATTTGCATCGGAGACATTGCGAGATCTAATGGACACCACAAAGAAACCTGGAAAGGTCTTGCCAGGCCCTGGTGGTATCCAAAAAAATTTTGAGTTTAATTTAGAATATAATTTTTTTACTATGTAAAATTTCAACCTTAAATTAAAATTAAAGTAAAAAGAGTAAAGTGGAAATTTAAATTTATTTAAAGACATTACAAAAACCACAATGTAGGGGGAGAACCAGCACAAAAACAAAAAAAATTTCACAGGAAAGTTGATGATGAATCTAGCAAATTATATATTTCTTTTGGCAAAGGTAAATTTCGAAAAGAAACAATAAGGGTAAAAGGAGTTAAAATGTAAGAAAAGCAAAGTGATATTTGTACTTTTTTAAAATTTTGACTTTATTTTTATAAAATTTTTAACATTATAAAATAGGAAAATCTACCAATGATATGGAAAGAAAGAAATATAGAATATACATAAAATATAAACTATAGGCTTGGAGAAAAAAATAAATATGAATATGTAAAGTCAAATGTTTTGTATTAAACAGGAAGAAAGAGAGAAAATGTTTTTTAATTTTGTTTTTCAGTTTGTATTATGGTCAGTTAGAAGTCTAGCAGTGTCCAAACTTAGAACGTGAGATGAATACTACGTATTCTACGTAAAATCATAAATTGTGTCCTTTTATGACAATGATTGAAAGAATAGAGACAAACTCTCTCTTGCACATATAAAAACCTAAAAATAAATTCTACCTTTACGCACTTGTAAGATGCATTAAATATTCCAAATGTGATAAAGTAACTACATTAAGTGTAACACAGGTGGATCTACAAAGGGGAGAGGTTCTCCATTAACATATAATAGATAATAAACAATCAAATTGGTGAAATAGATAAAAAAGAAAATTCAGCCCAAGAATCATCTTAAAAGACTCAAACTTTAGTAAAGAAATCAGAAAAATGAGAATTCTTATAATTAGTTTGCAGGAATTGCCCTGATTCTAAAATGTGAAAAAAATGATCTAAACAGATCAATTGGACAGATCATACAGATATGGAGAGCTGGCCGAAGGAATAAAACAGTTAAAAAAGTTAGGAACAGAATTTATACTTTAAGGGGGTATTCACACGGCAGAAGTTGGCGCTGATTCTGGCACGATAATTCGCGTCAGAATCAGCGTGGAAATAAAGCCTCCCGTTGACTTCAATGGGTTGCGTTTTCCATGTGCAGGCTTGTTTTTCCATCGAGTTATCGCGCCAGAATCAGCGCCAAGTTCCTCCATGTGAATGCGCCTAAGGCCTTGAAAAATTCTTGTGTCCTACCTCTCCAGAGTAACTTGCTAAGGCCAGGGTCACACCTGCACCTGTAGTCTGTTTAGGGTTTTCCATCTCAGAATCTGCTTTAAAAAAGTCCTGCAAGTAAGAGTTTTCTCTTCGTATTTTTCCACCTTTTTTGGGCAGAAATTGGGCAGATCCCATTACAGTCTATGGAGACGTTAAGGTTCCACGGGTATTTAGTGGATTAGGTTTCTGAACGCAGGTGTGAACATAGCATCAGTAACAAGTTGAAACTTTTAATAATCTTGACTTTACTTTGATAGATAAAGTTTTGGCCTTTGCATTATTTTTTCCTTCCTTTTTTTCCCATTCCTCACTTTGGCTCAGAGATCTGTGTGAAAAACAGGCACAAAAAGATTATCCAGACTGGCACTACCTGCACCATTTTTGATCCTAAGGGGTGTAAAAAGTCAAAAAGTCACAAATTCTGTGTCAGTGTGCCAATGTTGTGACTATTTTATACCAATTTTTGGTATAAAAACTTGAACAAGTTCACCACAATGTTTGAGTAGAAGTTCTCTCCATCTGTTAATAGTGGCTAGACTAGATTTTAACCCTATCCACAAGACGGGGTAACTTTCTGATTAGTGGGGGGACCACACGTGGGAATCTCACTGAGCATGGACACTGGGGTGTTTTGTACCCCAGTTTTGAATGTAGTGGTTTGTAAAACTGTGTTCACTGCTTCATCCAGTTTAATCGGACCATCACAAGACATGACCCTCGGCTATCTCTGGTGGTCCCATTGTGTGGAGCGAACTGTCTGCCCAGGCGCTATATTCATGGGGTGCTGCACTTACCAGGCAGCACTCACTTGGAGACAAATGAATGTGTGCACATTTAGTGAGGAACTGAGCTATTCCCTCCATAAAATACCACATGGGAGTATCAAGTCCAACGTTTTGGTTGTAACCGGGTGCAGGCTTAAAACGTGGGACATGTCAATCAATTCCTGAATAACTTCTCCCAGGATGTGTTCCTGGCATTCTTGGGGGTCTCCTCTTTCAGACCTCCATCGATGAAGTATCTTATGGATAGTTGGTCAGTGGGGGTGAATGTTGCCACATCTGGTGGGGGATGACATTTCCATCCGCTTCAATTGCTAAAGATAGCCGAGTGCTTTACTTCGGGTTTCCTGAGGACAAACCACGGCTGTAGGAACATGCACACACATATCAGACAAGCCCCTCTCATTCCAAGTTAAAAATTTGTAGGAAATTCATGATAAAAATTCCAACAAGAAACAAGCCGGCCATCCCAATATGGCAACCTTGTCTATCAGTCTCTCGACCAAACAAGACAGCCACCTCCAGTTTCTCCACTAAGGCTACGTTCACATTTGTGTTGGAGACTCCATTGCATCATGTCCAAAATTGCCGGACAAAAAAGGGCTGAAAGTCTGACTTTTTTGTCCAGTCGTTTCAGTTTGAAAGTGAGGACACGCGATGGATCTCATTATAGTTAATGGGGTTTGTCAGGACCCGTAAGTGACCATATGTGTAGCAGTCTGTCTGTCCGATGTTCTGGTCAATCTAGCATCTAAATTTTCAATCCAACCAATTCCCAAAGATACACGAGCCTGACCGTACCCCACGAGAGTCCAACCACTGAAGAACCTCAGCAACTCATGGAAAACTATGCACCTTCTCTTCAAAAACATCTCTAGAAAAACACAGCTCGACTTAATCTTACCTTCACATTGTGACATTTTTACTTGTGTTTTTTGCATTGTATGAGACAAATCAGGAAACATCTGAATTGGTGGAAATTGTCTATTTGTGGGAAATCCACTTGGGGACGCCAGGATTGGAAACCTATACGAATTAAAAAGTGGTTACCTTCAGGAAACCCGCGGACCCCATAGACTATAATGCAGGCAGCCCTTTTCTCTCCACATGAAAGCAAGAGGAAACCACATAGACCCCATTATAGTCTAAGGGGTCCACGGGTTTCCTGAAGGTAATCACTTTTTAATGTGTATAGGTTTCCATTCAGGGGAGGGGGGGTCCCCAAGCAGACTGCCTGAGTGAAAACCCAAATGCAGATGTGAACCGGGCCTAAGTCACCTGTGACTGGTGTATTTTCTGAAGACAAAAAAAAAGAATTGTCCAAAATGGAGAATACCTTTAACCACTTCCGGACTGCCCATAGACTATATACGTTCGGGAAGTGGTTGCCTTGTTCTGACAGGACATGCTGGTACGAGATCGTGCAGCTGCTGATACTGGGAGCCGACTGTAAAATCACCTGGAGCTCCCAGAGAGATGGCAGGGAAGGTTTATTCCCTTCCCTGCCTTCTCGATCGCTGTGTATACAGTGCTCAATGAGCGCTGTATACACAGCTATGGGTGCCGCCATGATGCGGCCGCCCTCTGACCCAGCGGTCATGTGATCTGCCGGGAGCAGCGTCTTGCAAGAGCTGCTGGGTACTACAGGACCCAGATCAGCTCTGTATACTGTGTATACAAGGTGCGGGAGGCTGGATTCCTCCTGCAACTGGGGCTAAACGTACCAGCCCCTGTTATAGGGGAAATCAGCTTCTCTAACAAAGAAAAAAAGTGATCAGATGTCCCCAAAGGTCTCTTATCACCTTATGGGGACACAATCTGAAAAAAAAAATATGAAAAAATGAATAAAAAAGTTTAAAAAAAAATGAAATAAAATAATTAAAAAAATAAGTAAAATAATACACCAATAAAATGCCGTTATTAAAGGTTATAGCCCCACCCCCGACAACACCATACAAAATAAAAATTACCATAACGGAGAGGAAAAACTATTTTCTAAAGTTTTTCAGTGACTATTTGTGTTATTAAATTAAAAAAAATAGAAAAGTGAAAACCAGACACAATTTCCCTCCTATTATGTTTATATTTTCCCGGATATAAAAAAAATTTAAAACACATTCGAAAATAAAAATAAAATAAAAATAAAGCCCTATGTGTCGCTGAAAAAAGACGCAAAAATGAGTTGAATGAGACGTACAAGAAAAATGTTACGACCCTCTACACCGCACATACAAAAAAAAACCGAAAATGTGTCTGGTCCTGGAGCACAAACTGGCCGGTACTGAAGGGGTTAATAGTGTAACTTGGATCCAGATTATTTATGGTCCTGTCCTCTCTGTATGATAGGGAACCAGAAAGAGCTGCCGGTGAAGCAACCATCCTTCATCAAGGCAACGGTTGGGGATTCGGTGACCATGTCATGCTCCTTTGAGACGCAGTCGCCCTCTTTCACGGTGAAGTGGACTTTATGTTGCGACCCATTGAATCTTCTTGTTGACCACCCGAGTTACAGAGACAGAATAAGCCTGAGCTCGACTTTCCAGAAAGCTACACTTGTGAATGTGACGGAGGAGGACTCTGAAAAATACTGCTGTGAAGTACAGACGGCCAATGGTGAGAGAGGAGCGGGAAACGGAACCTTATTGGATGTGGCTCCACCCAAAAAGAAAGAAGGTAATGGGGTTTTTTTGGAGATTATTTTACCATCTGATGTTATTTGTAAGTTTCATAGCTGGTCTGTAGGACAACTGGTGCCCAGAAATCTTTCCCAAAGCCGATATAACATAGACATGGGGGCAGAGAACGGACCGGGGGTAACTGAGCGAAATAGTTACCTGGAACATGCCGACTTCAAGAGGGAAACTTTTCTGGCCACTGTGTCCTCAAGACATAGTCATTTCAGCCATCTTAGGGTATACATAGGGGTACTATCTAGCTGGGGCGTTGAGTAGGGGGCAGACAATGTGCAAGAGGGCGAGTTTGTCGTAGAAAGACGTTCCTTCTGACTATGGGTTTTTTCCTGAACCAAACAGATGTTTAACACGTAACTTTTGTGCCTCGAGTCCCATCACTTAGGGTGCATTCACACTGAGTAAACGCTAGCTTATTCTGAACGTAAAACACGTTCAGAATAAGCGGCGTCTAAAGCAGCTCCATTCATTTCTATGGGAGCGGGGATACGAGCGCTCCCCATAGAAATGAATGGGCTGCTTCTTTCACTCCGTGTAGTCCCATTGAAGTGAATGGGGAGTGCCGGCGTATACGGCAAGCTCTGCTCATGCCGGAGCGTACACGCCGGCACTTTACTTTTTAGTGTGAATTCACCCTAACATTGCATTGTATACTAAGCTGTATAGAACGATATTTTTAGCACAAAGTCTGTAGTGTAGAACAATAAACCAAATACAAGGGGAGGGGAGGAGGGAGATGCAGCTGGTTTCCATGATAGGTGTAAGCCACAAGGTGTGACATCTGGTTGACTCACAACCACACAACTCTTATTCTGTACAGAGGCGGCGGCCTTTTGAGGGTTTTTGTATTGATAAGTCCAATTTATGGCCATTGGTTTTGTGCAACTGCAGCTCCGTGGCAAAATGGCACGAGCAGAACATGGATGCTATCCCTGTGTCACGTGCGCCATACACTGAGGCAATCATTTCCTTCAGGCCATAGAATGGGCAGGAATAGGAGCAGTTTTGGACCATGTTTATGGAGCCAAAGAACTAAAGTTAACAAAACAGCCAGCACAGTGACAAAGCACAAAGTGTGCACAGCGCCCGAGCCACAATGTATAACCAGTAAAAGTCGTCCTAGATGGAAATAGAAAAGCAAATCGACAAGTTGTCGAAATCAGTAGAAGAAAATGAAGCAAAGGGCTCAACTTCCTCCCAAAGAGAACTTCCTGTCTTTGGTCAAGGGCTCGCTGCGGCTCGCTTTATGAGAACAGACCTGGCTCCTCTTTCACACATCTGAAGCTCTATATGAATGTCGGCCATACTGCGGTCTGAGAGGCCCAACGCTGGGATTTAAATCAGTCGTTCGGTATTTAGTACAACCCCATTGTCTATAAGTCTCTACAACCTGCTGACCACAGATGAGCCCAGATAGGACACTGTGTCCCATATAAGACATCTGCTACAATGTTACAACAAGGCTCCATTCAGACCATGTTTTTTAGCTGATGCACACAATGGGTGCAAGAACACGGATGCAAACAGATGGACGTCCATTTATGTTGATATCAAGGTTACAAAAAATGGATCTGTTTCTATAATTTTTTTTACGTTAGGCTCATACCTGCATTTGGGGATTCTGTCCCCCATTCTGCATAAGGCCGGCGGTCAAACATGGCCATGGTGGCACACCACAGCGACATCCTCTGTGTTTTAAAGTCACTGCAAAGTGGATGGGATCCTACAGAAACACTGGCGGACCCCATTATAGTCTATGGGGTCTGCAGGTAACCCCTTTTTAAACAGATAGTGTTCCAATTTTGGGGTCCACAAGTGGACCTGAACCCGAACAATGGAAACCCGAACGCTAGTATAAACCTTTCCTGAGATGGGTGGCATCTAGGATAGCATTGGATCCAGGCGTCCACCTGATTGCATCCATTTGTGTCCATCTTTGGCATCTGCTGAATAGATTTATAATGCATGGTCTGAATGGAATCAGACACTCGGAGCCTGATAGACCCACATTAGCAATAAAGGGGTCCATTTTTTTTAAACTGAGACCACTGGACAAAATAACCCAGATTTGCAGGACTTTTTTGTCTGACAATTTTTGGTACACACTGTGACAGAGTCTCCAAATGGAAGCTCCACCGCAGGTGTAATCGTAGCCTTAGCCATCATATATACACACGGGCAATATCTGTATATCTTGTTATCCTTCTTCAGGCTCCATTTTCAATGTGGCCACATAAAGAACTATGTGAGTACGGAGACAAGTCCCCCCAATCTCTCTGCGGCTCTGTTCGGTGTCATTCAGTTCCTCGTTGCGACGCTCCTATGACTTTCATGCTCATTGTTGTGGTTTGTCAGTGAGTGCAGAGACTCTGAGCAGTCACAGTCCGTACAATAGCCAAGGTATGGGGGGAAAGGAGCATTATCCTTTAACAAGACAAACCACAGACATCTGTGCATACATTATTAGTAATGATAGATACAATGTAATACAATGTAACACTTATCTTTATATTGACTGGTGGTTCAGGGATTTTGAGTTTAAAGGGGCTCTATCAGCAAAATTTTGCTGTATGAGCCCCACATATGCGTGAGTAGCCTTTTTAAATTCTATACACGCATATGTGGGGCTCATACAGCGTCATTTTGCTGATAGAGCCCCTTTAAGGGAATGTTCACATGACATCATTTGTAAAAGCTGAAAAAAACGTTTCTACTTTACCAAATCCATCCAGTTGGTATTTTCCATCTCCCATTTATTCAATGGGAGTTCTCTGGTGGAAAAGAATAAGCTAGAGGAAAGATTCAGATTGACATGAATGGAGGTGGATTTCAGGTGGAATTTGGAGCTGATTTTGGAGTGGAATCTGCCTCAAAATCAATTCAAGTATGAACACACGTTAGGAGGATTTGATAGAAGGAGTTGTCTTCATGGTTACATCTCCAGATACAGAAAGTTTCTAGAATTTATTACATATCAGGTGTAAATTTGTAACTTTCTTTCATCCACAGAATGTTTTGTTGACACCTTGTGTATCGTCATAGAGGCTGTCCGCCTAACCGGCCTCATCATCATCATCATCCTGCTAAGTGTAATAACCAAGAAGCTGCCATAACCCGGTGCTGGCATGAAGTCATCCAATGCACGTCCAACCCCAGAGCTGCATTCACAATTCTGCAGTATTTCTGTATTGTGTGGACTTTAATCTTTACAGGCTAGGTTCCCATCTGCATCAGAGAGAAAGTCCTCGAGGGACACCAGGTAGGCCCTATGGATCTATGGGGTCCTCAGTTTTCTGCGGGTATCCGATTTTTTAACAATCAGGCTCTCCATCTTTCTTGTCTCCATGTAGACCCGAACAACGGAGAGACAAACGCTAGTGTGAACCTAGCGTAAGAGAAAGTAACTGCCCCCCTCCCCCCAGTCCTTACATTACAATCACCCAACTAAGCAGTTAAAGGGAGTCTGTCAGCAGGAAATACGGGATCAAACTAATAGCGGCAGAATTCTGAAAACAGCTCTAGAGACTGAGGGCGGGTTCACACCTGCGCCCGGTCTCTGCTTTAGCCAATCCGGAGAGGCAGAAGACACACACGGGTGGTCACTTTGCAAACCCATTCAAGGGAATGGGTTTGAAAACTGACCGCCGTGTTTCCGTCCCCTGACCAGTTTCTTGGGGCAGAAGACGGAAACCCACTGGATTGGCTAAAGCGGAGACCAGGTGTGAACCCGTCCTAAGACAGACTGTAACTCTGGACAAGATAAGTCAGGTCGTGTATTTACAAAGTGAAGTTGCTGCAAAAATGCTGTAAATCTGTCACCTCCTGCTGTGTATGATTTACTCTGGATCTACACAAAAATAAAAGTGAGAAAAACTGAACACCGATACTGCGTTGGGAAATGCCGGCGCGTACTAGTGATGGCTGATCGCAACGTTCAGCGGCTTCCATCAGTCCCATAGATTCTCCATAAAATGTGCATGCACGAACATCGCTCCGTTCTAACCCCACCATACCATAGTCACATGGGTGCAAACAAGGCGCAGGTCCATGGTGCTGGAGGATGAATCAGAGTATTCCCCTACACAGCCCTGTTATCTGGATAAGGGATAGGCTAAGATGGGGAGAGCTGGTAAAGAACCCATCACCTAACCAGGCAGCCAGTAAAGGTAAGTGTGTACCTATGTGTGCGCGTGTACATGTGTGTGAGAATATTACAGTGTGTGTATGTTTATATGCACAATACATGTGTGTGAGTCCATATGCAATATATATATATACATGCTCTAATATATAGGCTGCTTGTGTCTCTTCTGCACCCAGCTCCATGTACTGCTCGCTGCAAAGAAGCAAAAAGCTTTGTCCCATTGTTGGTCACTTCACTGTTGTGAACAACCCAATAACCTAATACTGTGGTTTTGGTTTTCGTGCTGTGTGAGCTCTGGCTGCGCCCCTGTATAGTTTGAGGCGAGAAGTCTGCTGCTACTTATTCATCTTCTGCATTGTGTGATATCCTGTTGTGGCTGCTTGGTACTATAATAAGAGCGTGGTGCTGCGTATAATATACAGACCCCGGGCTGGCAAGTGAATGCAGATTTGTGGCTAAAGCAAAAGATGTGCGCGCGCAGTTACTACACATTTACATTTATACAGTTTATATTACTATTACATAGCTCTTAGCACATTATACTGTGTAACTTCACAGCTACTGCTCTATCTATAGGACCAGAGGTATGGCTTGAAGCACATGGACCCCCCCAAATATATGTCATTTATAGTACTGGTCTCTTTGTCAGGGATGCAAAGGTCCCATGTGTTGGAGCCTTGACGAACTTCAGTTGATGACCTGTCTTAAGGAGAAGCCATAAGTATCAAAGCAAGGGTCAGTTCCAAGAAGTCACATCAGAGGCTGAATCAGAAGACAAGTGGTTTTCCAATATCAAAGCAAGGGTCAATACAAAGCTATCCAGTACACATGAGCAGGGTTCAGAGCCTGACTAGAGTACAAAGTCAATTAGCAGGTACTTGGTTCAGGAGGAAGGGGTTTATATACGCTTGCTTATACTGCTAATTGAATAAGCCCATAGACACGATGACGCTGAAGCTTTGGTAACCTTAAAGAAATAACAGCTGGACTGAGATTCCTGACCGTAATCCCCCTATTATGAGAAGCCACCGGACCCTTAGTTCTCAAACTAGCTCTCAGAATGTTCTATATCAGGTTTTACTCCTATGAACAGACTGTTTTTTTTCCATTGATCCTGATCCCGGACTGTACGTTGTTTGTTAGACTCCATCTCCCTTGCTGTGAAAGTGGAAAGAGAGTCAGAATTAGGGAATATTAAACAAAACCATTTCTAAAGTCAACAAAATTGTCTGGGGTTTGGGGGATTGTTAATAACACAAAGCCAGTATTTTGGATAAAGAAAATGGAAACATTCTCTTTACATAAGTATTCAACCCTTAGCAGACAAGTTTCACGCTTGTTGGGGTAAGTTACCTGGCAAGTAACTTCTGGTTTCCTTCAATGTGAATATTACACAGTAGCCAGTTCCCCAGAAGAAAAACGTATCCCAAAACATGATGCATCCATCCTACTACTTTCATTGTGGACAGGGTCTTTCGGTAGAACGGGCGGTGTTGGGTTGGTGTCATATATTGGATTTTCAATTTTCTCCAAGTGATTGCCAGTCTCTGTGGCTTTCCTTATAAGTCTCAGGGCTCTGACACTGAATTTTAAGGGACGTTTTTGTCTTTGTGACTCTGCTCACATTTGTTCAAATTTAATACAACAGAGTTGAAATAAGGATAAATTCAATTAAATGTTATTATTATATAATATATTATTATTAATAATATAATAATAAAAGAATATTTTTATTATTATTTAATTTATTATATTATTATTATATGTATTATGAAATATGTTATTATTATTATTATTATTATTATATTATATATATTATATAATAATAATAATAATTATTATTATTATTATTAATAATAATTATTAATAATAATAGTAAAAAATTATATGTTTAATATTATTTTATTTATTATTATTATTATTATTATTATTATTATTATTATTAATAATAATAATAATAATAATAATAATAATTTAATTTATGATTTTTGCCATTCCCTTTAAGGGCACACAGTACCAAAATTATTGTCTTGGGCCATTAATCACCTAAGCAAATCTATTGGCTTTTAATGGGTTGAATAGTTTTCCAATGCGCTCTGCTATTGTACTAGACTTGTTAAATTCTAGAGGAAACATAAGCAGCGACGTGGCCATTGGTCAGAAAGCTGTGACCACAATCCCCCTTGACGTCACGAGGCAGAACAGGCATCCGCTGTTAGGTGTGAGTCAATGAGTATCTGAAGATTGAACCAGGGCACAAAATGGAGATTTGGTCTGTGATAAAGTTCCTGCTCATTGTGCATCTGATCTTCTTGCAGACTGAAGGTAAGAGACTGAACATGACCTTGCACCATATTGTTATCCTAGAGATGGAGGGGGGGGGGCTTAATACTGAATGTGGATGATGGAGCAGGGTAAGGGTTAAAATGGTGCACAAAAGCAGAAAAGTATCGAAAAACTTCCAAAATGTATTGTGACCACTGCCGAACGTCTGACCAATAAAACTGAGGAATTGCAATCAAAATGGCTCTGCAAAAAGTGTAAAACCGAAATAAGAGCAACAAGGAAGTAAGAACAGAGACAAAATCAGAGGAATGGTGGAGGGAGATGGGAATTGGGGAAACAAAATGATTAACCAATTTTCTTCTATTTTAATTACGGAGGAAACTGAGTGAAATGTCGCTTGTTTGACTCGGAATGGAATCATTGAAGTGATACATTAATGAGAATAGAAGGGACCAGACCTCAGATGCCGCTGGTCTACACCCCTGTGTTATAAGGGAGTTAGGTAGCGGGATAGACAGTCCCTTATTTGTAACCATTAAGGACTCCATAGTGACCGGTTCAAATGTGGGGCCAATGGGTAAAAAGTAAGTCAAAAAATTCACTACAGGTCGGTAACTTTGTTCTCTACTATAGGTAAATTGGTCGAAGGACTTTTAAGAGCTGCTCCCGATGTATCTGTAAGTGCTCAATATCAGTCTGGCTTTATGAGGGATCGGTGCTGTTCATTTGTTTAACTTTTAAGTGAAGGAAAGAGATAAACTGGATGGGGAGAGTTTTTGGACGTCATATACCAAGAATTTCCTAACCATAAACTGTTTGTACATGAAGAATGCTTGGACTGGAGAAAATACATCCATAGGTGGGCAAGTCCTGGGCTTAGGGTGGTTATCAATGCTACAAAGTCATACTGGGTCCTCATTCATTGTGGGGTATCAGGGGGGGCAGTAATGGGATAATGGGCTCTGTTCTCTTCAACCCCTTCATGCAAAATCCCATACAAGTGCATGATAAGGCATGAAGGGTTGTATGGAGAGCTATGGCCGTACACAGCAGATGTCGGTTGTATAATACAGCCAGTACCCACCAACAGCCACGACTGGTGCCGGCACTGATTGTGGCTGTTGACACTTTAGATGGCGCGGTTGCATTTTGCAGGCAATGAAGGCAATGAATGTTACTACATTAGCATTGCAGTGTTGTGTATGATCGACCAGACCCCCCCCCCCCCCCCCAGGATTCAAGGTCCTTTAGGGTTCGAAAGTATAAGAAAAATAAAAAAAAACATTTTTGAAAGTATAAAAAAAAAACACAAAAAATATAAAAAAATCAAACCCCCCCCTTCCCTAGAAGACACATAAAAATAAATCAACAATGGTACACATAAAGACTTTAAGTCTTCCCGTAACCAAAAATGCCCAAACTATTAAAATATAAGAATATCTATCACATGCAAAAAACACAATAGGGAGGGAAAAAATAAAAATAGCCAACACTTTGTCTCCTAAAAAAAAAGTACAGAATATTAAATGGTGACATCACAAAGCAAACCATAAGCCATCGTGTGACGCTGCAAACTGAAAACTGAAAAATTGACGGGGAGGAAAAATGGAAATGCAAAATTTAAAATTGGCCGAGTCCTGAAGGGGTTAAAATATTTATAAATAATCTTACAAAAGATTTGCATAGTGAGATATCCATTTTTGTAGAACATACTAAACTGTGTAAAGTGATTAACACAAGGGGCCACTCGGTGGCTCAGTGGTTGTCACTGCAGCCTTGCAGCGCTGGAGTCCTCAGTTCAAATCCCGCCAAGGGAAAAAAAACATCTGCAAGGAGTTTGTATGTTCTCCCTGTGTTTGCATGGATTTCCATTCCATATTCCAAAAAAGACATACTGATAGGGAAAAGTGTACATTGTGAGCTCTATGTGGGGCTCACAATCTACATAAAAAATAAATAAATTGATTAACACAAAAGACGACTGTAACAAATAGGATCGGGGCAAAATGGTAAAACCCTGTAACCAATGTCAGGCAGCTGCTGCAAAAGCAAATATGATACGAGTGCAGTGGTGAACCTAGCCTTTCTGCTGCCTGAGGCGGACGATCAAAAGATGCCTAGGGCGAATGGTAACAATACAGTGCAGTAATATTGTGTTACTTACAGGAGACGTCTTCTCACATTTCCCGTCTCTTCCCTTTGGGCCGCCATGACCACTTCTTCCAGCTGTGACTTGTCTCTGTAAAGTTTGCAACACAGACATCTTTGACTTCTCACTCCTCCGTGCACCCAACCCCCATATCTATGATGCCCCTTCTATTCATAATGTCCTCTAATGAACGCTTTTATAGATGTCCCTTGCACGAGGAATTATGCCCCATCGCAGCCCCTGAAGCCTCTATTATGCCTCAAAGCAGCCGCAGGGAGCCACTGTAGATTATAATGGAGGTTGGGTGGGACATTGTGGGACATAATAGAGGTTGTGGGACATTGTGGGACATAATAGAGGTTGTGGGACATTGTGGGACATAATAGAGATTGTGGGACATTGTGGGACATAATAGAGGTTGTGGGACATTGTGGGACATAATAGAGGTTGTGGGACATTGTGGGACATAATAGAGATTGTGGGACATTGTGGGACATAATAGAGATTGTGGGACATTGTGGGACATAATAGAGGTTGTGGGACATTGTGGAGCATAATAGAGGTTGTGGGACATTGTGGGACATAATAGAGGTTGTGGGACATTGTGGAGCATAATAGAGGTTGTGGGACATTGTGGGACATAATAGAGGTTGTGGGACATTGTGGAGCATAATAGAGGTTGTGGGACATTGTGGGACATAATAGAGGTTGTGGGACATTGTGGGACATAATAGAGGTTGCAAGGTCCACAGTGGGACATAATAGTTTCCCACCCAACTATTATGCCCCACAGTTATCCACACAACCTCTATTATGCCCCACCTTGAACTATTATTATACTCTGGGATCTTTTCAGACCCTGGAATATAATAATCGGAGACTTGGGGGAGGTGAAGAAACATAATGAACACTGTAAACAACTTTATTTTTGGGATGCTGAGCACCACCGCTGCCTTGATAGGTATAATCCACTGTAGTTCTGGCCATTTAACTCTTTAGGTATTGGAGGTTGCAGCAGTGTCATCCTGCTTTTGCTCTCCTTGTATTTATAATAAACACTGTTACTGACTCACCTCTCCTGGATCTGCTGTTACTCCTAGCACAGGCTTCGGGCTACTATGGTAATGTCCCAGACGTCACGTGGATATTCCACTTCCCTGGGACTCTGATTATTATACTTAGGAAGGGGGGGGGATTTGAAAAAACCCTAGAGTATAATAATAGCGGTAGTTGTTGGGGCTCACGCCCTGGGCCTGCTTCACAGCCACTTCTGCTCCCCTCTTCATAAGAGGAAGAGGGGGCAGCCATGAGAAGACCCGGGGACTCCATGGACTCCTGTATTAGCTGCACCTGTGAAATGGTGGCCAAAAAAATTACTACTTTAACTATGAACGTGTCACTTATTACAGTAAATGGTCAAAGACATCTGGAGGTGACGCAACCAGCGATGGTCAAAGCAGAAGCTGGAGAGTCGGCCACCATCATCTGCTCCTTCATGTCTGCGACTCCGTCCTACTTTGTGACATGGACCTTAGGGTGCAATAACAGCGCACTGCAACTTAAGGATCACCCATGTTTCCAAGGCAGGATTAATGTGTCCACTCCAGAGACTCCAAACAATACACAAGAGAAGAAGACTATGCTCACTATCCTCAACCTGACAGAGAGCGACTCTGTAACGATCTGCTGTCATATAAAGACGGGAGAGAAGGAGACTGGAAAAGGAAATGGAACAAGCCTGGAGGTGTCTCCGAGATCTTGTCCTGCAGGTATTTATCTCCTTAGACACGAGAACTTATATCATGTACCTGCTGCCTCCACTAATGAGAGCTCCGGAGCTTACTCTATACAACTTATACATTAAAAAGACAGAATCCCATGACCAACCTTATCTGATCGGCGCCGTCATCCCGAGTATTGTGATGTTTTGTTTATCCAAATCTGTTCAGCCATTCCAAAGATATACTAGAAGGGCTTATATCTGCGGAATAGCTGAACAGATTTTGATCTGCCGATGGCTGGCGCGCACCACTGCTTGCATTTCCAGGATTTTGTAAAACCTCATTATTCTCATTTGTGTATTTATTTTACAGGGTATTTTAACACATTGCAACTTCCAATGGAAATCCTCCGCCTCGTCTGCCTCATTGTCCTCATCCTCCTCCAGGGCATCGCCGTCAAGATGTCCTGTTAAGATTGTTCCAGTGTTGGTTTTTTGTGCTTATAATGGATTCATTCAGTGTCACACACCTAAAGTGGCGGCCACATGACAGTCCACATAGTAATAGTTCCGGGCGTCTGTCCTTACTCGCTCCTTTCCTCTCTCTTATCAAAGCTTAACAGGAATTATTTGGAATTAAAGAAATCTGACAAAATAATTTGTTGTTTCTCTGGTGTAAAGTAAAACTTACATGAAGTTCCCCCTCGTATTCACAGAGCAGAAGTTTGTGCCTCAGAGCTGCCATTCTTAACTTATGGGATTGGATACATGACTGATACATACTGTATATGTAACACAATGGTGTTAATTGTTGCTTTTTAAAGGGGTTGGCCCAAATTTGAACTCACTAATGGGACCCCAATAATCACAAAAACGGGGCCACATTCCCCTGTTCAAATGGTGAGGTAGGAGTCTATGGGACTGCCAGAAATAATAAGTACAGTGCCATAGAGAATAAATAGAGCGTCAGAGTGCATGCTCAGCCATCATCTTTCGGATGATGTTATATATCCCAGTGGTTGGATCTCTACCGATCAGCACTTGAGCCAACCCCTTTAAGCCCTCCTTACTTTAAATAGACCATTCCCTTTAATACAGAATACTAAATCCGGTCACTTGATGGTGGACATGACAGATCCTAAATATAAAAGTCTCTTTAGCTGTGATTTAGGTAAAAATGTAAGTTTGTAAATCCATTCCATTACCGTACTTATATTACAGCCTGTCTTATACACCAGAGCTGCATTCACAATTCGGCAGGCTTTAGAGCTGAAATCTCCCAGCACACCTTGCTGGATCAGAGTCTTATTCTGTGACTTCCATTCTGGGAATTGTCTTTATTCAAGGAAGTGTACAATAATGAACAACTGCCCCACTGCATTATGGGTGTGTGGTCAATCCTTTAGGGCAGTGGTCCCCAACCTTTTTTCCACCAGGGACCAGTTTCAGAAAGACAATTTTTCTATGGCCCGGTGGGGGTGGGAAGGGGTGTGGATGGGGGCAGGGTTAAGCAGTGTAATGTAGTTGCCCAAAGTTTGGTAGGCGAGTGCAGGGTGAAGCCAAGACCTGCTGCATGTCCTGCATAGTACTAGAATCCCGGACATACAGCAGGTCCCGGCTCAACCCCTCACTTTGCTCACCTTATCCCGATGAGCAACAACCAAGCGTCAGTGTTGTAGAGCTGGCTGGCAGGTCCTGGGTCCACAGCAGCTGCTGACTCCTCGTCGCCGGTACGCGGACTGGTGCAACACGCCCCGCGGCTAGGTACTGGTCCGCGGACCGGCAGTTGGGGACCCCTGCTTTAGGGAGTTTCTGTTGGCAAGTTTGCTTTCTCCAATAGCAGCTGGTAGAATTTCCACTTTGGCACATTCACAAAAAAAAATGTCATCAAAAGTCATTTGTTATTGGTGTTGTCAGAGTGGCCCCATATACAGACTGAGTAGGGCACCCCATATATACAGTGCCCCATTACGTGGAGAATTGAATGGTCCCATTAACAAAATACAAGTCATCCCACAAAAAAACAAGCTCTTATGTGTCTATGTAGCATAGTAATGGGTCTTCTAAACAGGTCAGGAATGCTAAGAAACGCCAAGCCTAGGTATATAGCGGTATATCACCCTTTTAGGCTGCCCATTTAAAAACACCAGGGGTCCCACAATACTTTGTTTCGCCTGTTCGTTAGTTTTTGGGGTACTAAAAAGGGGGAGCCAAAACCACAGAACCCTTTTCCTATAAGCGAACATGTCTAGATCTCATAGAATAGGTTTGGGTTAGACCTCTGGATACTGTGAAGATCTGCTGCGCTCATGACCTATTTTCGTGGCACCCTATGACCAGACCATTTGCCATTTGTGCCCTCGAGGTAAACTCGTTGACTTTTTAAGGGCTGGAAATTTTTGCAAGGTGGTGACTAGCATTAATTCAAGAGGAAACACATACAGTATATACGAAGAGATGTGACCATTGGTGAGAAAACAAGCTCACCAGTCAGATCAAGCACCCGCTCTTAGATGAAAGCCACCAAGTGCCCGGACACGGAGCCAAGACACAACATGGAGATTTCGTCTGTTCTAGAATTCCTTCTGATTGCTTATATGATCTTTTTCGGGACTGCAGGTTAGAGGCTGGACATGCACGGACCCCATATTGTTCTCCAGTGGATTGAGGGGACTTGAGGGGTGGAGCAGAGGAAGGGGTTAAATGTTTAATAGGGATAGGTTTAACATCAAAAATATCCAAAAACTTCTAGAAGTCCGGCCAATGACGCGGATCCACTGGAATTAAGTAGAGACACGAAAGGGGAAGAGGAGAAAGTGAGAAAGAGTTGAGGCGCTTTGCATCCCAGTTCTGTATGGAGTGTCCGGTCAGTCAGTGCGTTCCGGTCCTTTTATTTCGGGGCCACTACAGGGGATAATACTGTGTGCAGGGGCCACAATGGGACATAATACTGTGTGCAGGGGCCACTATGGGGGATAATACTATGTGCAGGGGCCACTATGGGACATAATACTGTGTGCAGGGGCCACAATGGGACATAATACTGTGTGCAGGGGCCACTATGGGGGATAATACTGTGTGCAGGGGCCACTATGGGGGATAATACTGTGTGCAGGGGCCACTATGGGGCATAATACTGTGTGCAGGGGTCACTATGGGGTATAATACTGTGTGCAGGGGCCACTATGGGGTATAATACTGTGTGCAGGGGCCACTATGGGGCATAATACTGTGTGCAGGGGTCACTATGGGGTATAATACTGTGTGCAGGGGCCACTATGGGACATAATACTGTGTGCAGGGGCCACAATGGAACATAATACTGTGTGCAGGGGCCGCTATGGGGGATAATACTGTGTGCAGGGGCCACTATGGGGGATAATACTGTGTGCAGGGGCCACTATGGGGGATAATACTGTGTGCAGGGGCCACTATGGGGGATAATACTGTGTGCAGGGGTCCCTATGGGGGATAATACTGTGTGCAGGGGCCACTATGGGGGATAATACTGTGTACACGGGACACTACAGGGAATAATACTGTGTGCAGGGGCCACTATGGGGGATAATACTGTGTGCAGGGGCCACAATGGGACATAATACTGTGTGCAGGAGCCACTATGGGGGATAATACTGTGTGCAGGGGCCACTATGGGGGATAATACTGTGTGCAGGGGCCACAATGGGACATAATACTGTGTGCAGGGGCCACAATGGGACATAATACTGTGTGCAGGGGCCACTATGGGGTATAATACTGTGTGCAGGGGCCACTATGGTGGATAATACTGTGTGCAGGGGCCACTGAGGGACATAATACTGTGTGCAGGGGCCACTATGGGGGATAATACCGTGTGCAGGGTCTACTATGGGGGATAATACTGTGTGCAGGGGCCACTCTAGGGGATAATACTGTGTGCAGGGGCCACTATGGGGAATAATACTGTGTGCAGGGGCCACTATGGGACATAATACTGTGTGCAGGGGCCACTATGGGGGATAATACTGTGTACAGGGGCCACTATGGGGGATAATACTGTGTGCAGGAGCCACTGAGGGACATAATATTGTGTGCAGGGGCCACTATGGGGCATAATACTGTGTGCAGGGGCCACTATGGGACATAATACTGTGTTCAGGGGCCACTATGGGACATAATACTGTGTGCAGGAGCCACTATGGGGGATAATACTGTGTACAGGGGCCACTATGGGGGATAATACTGTGTGCAGGGGCCACTATGGGGGAAAATACTGTGTGCAGGGGCCACTATGGGGGATAATACTGTGTGCAGGGGCCACTATGGGGGATAATACTGTGTGGAGGGGCCACTATGGGCATAATACTGTGTGCAGGGGCCACTATGGGGCATAATACTGTGTGCAAGGACCACTATGGGGTATAATACTGTGTGCAGGGGCCACTATGGGGCATAATACTGTATGCAGGGGCCACTATGGGGTATAATACTGTGTGCAGGGGCCACTATGGGGCATAATACTGTGTGCAGGGGCCACTATGGGGCATAATACTGTGTGCAGGGGCCACTATGGGACATAATACTGTGTGCAGGGGCCACTATGGGGCATAATACTGTGTGCAGCGGCCACTATGGGGCATAATACTGTGTGCAGGGGCCACTATGGGGATATAATACGGTGTGCAGGGGCCACTATGGGGGATAATACTGTGTGCAGGGGCCACTATGGGGCATAATACTGTGTGCAGGGGTCACTATGGGGGATAATACTGTGTGCAGGGGCCACTATGGGACATAATACTGTGTGCAGGGGCCACTATGGGACATAATACTGTGTGCAGGGGCCACTATGGGACATAATACTGTGTGCAGGGGCCACTATGGGGATAATACTGTGTGCGGGGGTCACTATGGGACATAATACTGTGTGCAGGGGTCACTATGGGGCATAATACTGTGTGCAGGGGCCACTATGGGGATATAATACGGTGTGCAGGGGCCACTATGGGGCATAATAGAGCGTGCAGGAATGCGTTGGAGGGGTCAGTTGAGGTCTTCGGCGTCAGTGTAGGTCGGGGGGGGCATGTCAAAAGTTAACCACGCGCCCCACCATTCCTAGTTACGCCACTGGTGCTTGCTGTCCACCCTGCTGCTTTATCCAAGACTGGGGTGCAACATGGTTCTCGTGATTGGACCGCCCACGGATCAGACATCCCCCCCCCCCCCGTGCCTTAGATAGCAGTAACTTCCTGTTACCTCTTTAAATAAAACTTTGTCATACCAAATGTGTATAATCGCAATAACTTTTGATGACCCCCCTCCCCCAGTCTGCCCCTCCCTGATTCTCAAGAGAGTCAATGTACTAAGCTTAGTGATGATATGTAAGTATATAGCGCCTCCTCTATTATTATACGTTATATAGTGTTACACAGAATCATTCAGGAACACACGATATTAACCCATAACCACCACGTACAATGAATATCGATATTAACCCCTTCTCTACATCAGACCACTAGAGACATCAGCAGATATCTAGTAAATCACTTTACATCACTGACCCCCGGAATGGTTGTGTCATCTGCACTGGGCACCTGAGGGACCTGAACTTTTTGCCTGTTGCCCTGGACCTCCAAGTGACAGTAACTTTCTACTGAATCTGTGCCCTTGGCATGTAATGATATATTCGATGTTATGTTAGACAAGAGGATATCAGTTTAACCATTCATGTGCTTTACTTTTTTTGCAGTAAATGGTCAAAACCATCTGGAGGTGACGCAAACAGAGATGGTCAAAGCACAAACCGGAGAGTCGGCAAATATCACCTGCTCCTTTATGTCTGCGACTCCGTCCTACTTTGTGACATGGACCTTAGGGTGCAATAACAGTGCCCTGCAACTTAAGGATCACCCATGTTTCCAAAGCAGGATTATGGTGTCCAGTCCAGAGACACCAAACAATCCACAAGAGAGGAAGATTATACTCACTATCCTCAACCTGACAGAGAACGACTCAGGAAAGTTCTGTTGTCATGTAAGGACGGCAGATAAAGACACTGGAAGTGGACAAGGAACAAGACTGGAGGTCACTCCGAGACCATGTCCTACAGGTATCTTATAAGAAGTAGTTTATAGCTTGTCACTATGACAAAGAATAAAGAAACCCCTAAGTGCTATATAAAATGTGTATTGTCTCATCCCGGTCCTCACACTACATCTAGACTAAACCTTAAAACATACAGAGCCCCAAATCTCCTGCATAGTGATAAAGGATAAGATTCTGTCTGCCTGCAGTCACCGCTAGAGGGAGCTCAGGAGCTTACTGTATACACTGAACTCGAGAGCTCCCCCTAGTGGTGGCCAGAAGCAGGCAGAATTTCATAACTACAGGAATTTTCATCTGTGTATCGGTAAAATCGAGCTGGAAGCGTCCTAAAGATGTGCTGAGAAATGAATCAATACAGAGCGTCAGAGTGAACAGCGATATTGTTTTACAAAGTGGAGATTCACATGAATTAACCAGATATTGGAGAGCGTCCCGCAGGTTGACAAGCACTGCCTTAGAGAACCCCCTCTGGCATTTCTATGAGCTTTTGTAGGAGATCTACTCTTACCCACAAATCCTTGCCCAATAAACCCCTCCCCCATTCATTGTTATATGTGGCAAATTGTGTCTTTATGTTACAGAGTCTACAGAAAGTGACAATTCTACGATCACCATTGTGCACCTTCTACTGGATATCCTCCGAATCATCTGCCTTATCATCCTCATCCTCCTCCTGGGCATCGCCGTGAAGACGTCCTGCTAAGATCATTTGCATAAATGTGGGCCGGCCATACAGTAATAATCTTCAGGGCTCAGGAAGTCTCGCCTTGTTTGCTTCTTTCTTATATCTTATCCAATGTGCTTGAAAGCTTAAGATGAATGACTTACAAGAAAAACATAAACATAGGAAATCTCCTGCTGTTTCTCTTTACAGAGCAGAAGTTTGTGCCTCAGAGCTGCTTTTCTTACTGATGTAATGGGGAACTAAACCTCATAGAAAACTATAGAGAGTGACATTACTAATCTATATGGTAACATATAGGAATAGTAATGATAGCTGCTTTTACACCCGCCCAGTTCTAAATAGACCCTCCCCTTTAATAAAGGATAATAAATACAATTATTTCATGGCGGACATGTCCGATCCTACAGACAAAGGTTTCAGTAGCCGTCTGATTAAGAAAAATGCAAATTTATAAATAATTAGTTATTTGGTATTTTACAGGCTGTGTCTTACTTCAGAACTGAGTTAACTATTTTTGAGGCTTTAGTGCTGAACTCTCTCAGTCTAGCTCGCTGGTGCAATGTTTGGACAGAGCTCGTCCTGTAGATTTCTATTTTGTGAAGAAATCCTATCCTACTAATATGAAAGTTTGTGTGTTTGGATGTTTGTTCCTCAATCACGCAAAAACGGCTGAACGGATTTGCGGAACCCCGATTAAAACATAGGCTACTTTTTATCCTGGTAAATGACGTCACTACACGACTGCAGTGAAGGAATTTAAGTTCACACAACACTAAAGGACCTGTGATGACATCATCACAGGTCCTTCAGCCATAGTAGGATAGGATCATGCTAGGCAGTGGGCGGAGCTACACATAATTTTGTGGGCGGAGCTATATAGGATGAAGCTGCACAGTGTGAAAGCTGATGAAAATGTAATCTCATGGAAGATCAGGAGACTACAGAACATGCAGGCTGTGTGTGGGCAAGAGGAGTATATCGGGTTGTAGAGTTTCAGTGACTATGACGGGGAATGTGTTGTTCTGCCTCTGATGGGGGACGGGGGAGAACTTTGGCACATTTCAGCAACATCCGTTCAGCCCTTTGTAACACAGAAGCTGCTCAGACAGTCACATAACAAAACCCCTGTAATCACAATTGCCCGATGTAGCAGAGTTTAGGCAGCGCTGTAGCACACCTCTGTAGGCTCTCCATATGTATACATGTACATACAGCTGGGCATCTTATGCATATGCAGCGATGTAGCAGAGCCGAGATGCGGGAGCAGGCTGATCGAACTTTGGCACATTTCAGCAACATCCATTCAGCCCTTTGTAACATAGAAGCTGCTCAGACACTGACATAAGAGCACCCCTCTAATCCAAATGGCCAGATGTAGCAGAGCTTAGGCAGCGCTGTAGCACAGCTGAGTACACTCTCCATATGCAGAGATGTACATACAACTGAGTATGCTGCACATATGCTGCGATGTAGCAGAGCCGAGACGTGGGAGCAGGTGGATCATCCACAACAGCAATTGGCTAAATATAAGCGGCTCAGCGCCAACACCAACCCGCAGACGAAGTTGCAGGCAGATGCTAGTTGTACAATAAAGTGATGTTTAAAGAACAAAACTGTCCCAATGCATTATGGGAGTTCGGCAACGCCTTTAGGTTGTTTAGGTTTCTCCCTATGTAAACTCCAACTATAAGTACTTTAATAAAAGTGATGTCAGAGTACCCCCTTATATACAGTGCAGGAAGAGCGCCCCCCAACAAAGAGCACAGCACTGCACTTCATGCTGCCTCTAGCTACCCCTACAGCTCCTACTGATGTGAGAAAAATTACACTAGTGTGCAAAAGTATTAGGCGGATGTGGGAAAAATACTGCAAAGTAAGAATGCTTTCAGAAATAGAAGGGTTAATAGCTTATCTTATGAAGTCATTGAAGAAAATAGAAATGTAAATCACATCAATATTTGGTGTGACCTTTGCCCTCCATCAGTTTTTTTTTGGCAGAACTGGGCAGCGAGGTTGTTCCTGCCGCCATCTTGGAGAACTAAGCCCAGATCTTCTGTGGTTGTTCCTCGTTCCAATCCGTCTGTCTCTTCATGTCATCCCAGACAGACTGGACGATGGGGAAATCAGGGCTATATCTGTGGGGGCCGGATCATCACTTCCAGGACTCCTCCTCCAAAGGGTAAAGGTCACACCAAAATTTGATGGGGTTTACATTCCTCTTTTCTTCATTCACTTCATTTTGGTAATTGACAAATATAAACTATTAACCATTTCTGAAATTGTTCGCACTTCGCAACATTTTTCTGGACAGTAACATACATTTGCAGATAGCTCCCCCTAGTGGCACCTGCGAGGACAATCCAGAAGGTCTCATGGTCCATTGACCTTTATAAATCTGATAATGCGGCACTGATTAGATATCACTGATGCTACTGTAACCCCTTGCTAACATTAACCCTTTCCTGGCCAGACATAACTTTGACCCTTGCCGTTTAAACCCTTCAGGGTAACCTGCCCATGGTAAGACAAACAGCTATGGGGTGGTTTTAAAAAAAAACCTGTTCCCTCCAAACTCTGCTCCTGACACATGTGCATTTCTAGTCTGCCGGCAGGACACCTGGACGTCATTACACCTGCAACACATCTATGGGTAAGACAAGCTCTTTGTAGCCACTGTGGCTAATAAAGGAGGGTCCTGAATGAGAGGCCCTCTCTATTAACTCACAACTTTGTAAGAAATTACTTTAAAATGGGTTTTGTAAACCAGACAACTATTTTAAAGGGGTTATGCCATTCTGGATACTTTCCCTTTAACTACAGGAAAGGGGATAAGTGTCTGATCACTGGAGGCTCGATCATTGGGACTCCAGTGATCAGGAGGACATTGAACTAAAAGTCCCCTGGGGACAGAGCCCATTTCTCTATTAGACTGGACATACGTCCCCATCTTCAGCTTGGAGTCCCATAAGGCTTTGTTTTCCCCACTCAGGTTCAGTTTCCGTTTGGAAATTCTGTCCCCCATTCCGCTTGAAAAATGCGGAGAGAAAAGTTTAGCAAGCAGGACTTTCTTTCCACCTTTTAGGGCAGAAACCCAGTGACTCCATTATAATCTTTGGGCTCTGTGATTAACCACTTTTTAATCAGATATGGATTCCATTTTTGGGTCCCCTAGTGGACCTGAAGCAGGGAAACCCGAGCGCAGATGTGAACCTACTAGCGTCACCCACTTTGGCCAAGTTTTACTTGTTCTGAGAAGAAGCAGGACACTGCTGTGTAAGAATTATCACCGGATTGTGGTAGACACAAGTTTAGGCCATTTTAGTAGAGTTTTTAGTACAAAGCAGTTGATAAGGTCAAAGTCGCGTTTGTGACTAATTGACCAATAATCTCGGGTAACGGTCGTCGTCCTAATTAATTAGGCTGAGTGCCAGGCGGTAAGGAAGTCACACCACTCTGTGTGTTTGGTATTCGTCGTTCTCTCAGCTCTAGAATGTGTGCGGACGCATTTGTATTAAAACACGGGGGTTAAATAGCAGCAGAGAAAGGAAGAGAGAGAACAACAATGTAAGTTTTCATCTTCATTCCTGATTGGTGGGACATCTCAATCAAACAGAAAAATTTTAAGCAGTGCCATACATAGCCAACTACTCCCGCTCCTGCATGGTAACCTTGGGGCGCTGTCTTCTGGGAGCAGGCCAAGTATTTGTTTTTCTTGCACCCGTCCTGGATGCAGGCGCCATCTTATCATATAACATTATACCAGTCTCAAGTAGAAGCGACTATATCTAGCATTCAGCTTTTAAGGATAACAATGTCTTTCATACATTACATGATTATAAAGTTCACACATTGAACCCCTTTAAAGACGGGCCAAAACTCTCAAGACATCTTTGGAGCTCCCACAGAGTGATCACAACATGGCGGCAGTGTAGATGGAGACATTACTGCATTGTGTGTTATATCTAGGTGGTTTGCCAGGTGTGCAGTGCGCTCCCCTATTGGGGTACATAGGAGTCCATTAACAAGCAATAAGATAAAATAAGATAATCCTTTAATAGTCCCACAGTGGGGATACTCAGCATGTTACAGCAGCCTAGTAATACAGATACAGGATAATACACAGTAATATATTACAGGACACACATATGCTGAGAAGAGAAGATATACTAGGAGTCCAGAGCAGCTAAGGAAAAACGGAAGAGAAAGAAGGAAGACTTCATCGTCATAATAATTAGTTCTCTGTGCGGAGTCTTCGCTTGGTCTGATGTAGATTATACAGCCTGGTCGCGGTTGGAAGGAAGGACCTGCGATAGCTCCTTCTCACACTTGGGGTGGAGCAGACGGTCACTTACAGTGCTGCCAAGTCCCATCAGGGTCCCATACATGGGGTGGGATTTGTTCTCCCGCATGGAGATCACCACAGACAGTATCCTTCTGTCACCCACCACCTGTACTGGGTCCAGGGGGCTCCCCAGGACAGAGCTGGCCCTTCTGATCAGCCTGTCAGGTCTATTTCTGTCCCTGGTTGATATACAGCGCCCCCAGCAGGCCACACCGAAAAAGATGGCTGAAACAACCACAGAGTTGAAGAAGGCCCTAAGAAGTGGCCCCTGGACTCTGAAGGCCCTAAGAAGTGGCCCCTGGACCCCTCAGCCTCCTGAGCAGGTAGAGTCTGCTGTGGCCCTTTCTGTGCAGCGCCTCCAGGTGATCAGCCCTGTCTAGTTTATTATTGAGGAGCACGCCCAGGTACTTATAGGTCCTGACTATCTCAATACATGTTCCTTGGATCTCCACCGGGGTCGGAGCACCTCTCCGTTTACTAAAGTCCTCCACCATCTCCTTGGTCTTCCCAGCATTAATCCTGAGCTGGTTCCGCTGACCCCAGTCCTCACAGTCCCGGTATAAGTCTCTGTATTCCCTATCGTCGCCATCAGTGATAAGGCCGACTATAGCAGGGTCATCGGAGTACTTCTGTAAGTAACAGCTGGAGGAGTTGTGCCTAAAGTCAGCAGTGTACAGTGTGAACAGGGGCGAGAGTTGGAGCTTGTGCTGGACTAATGTGTAAGACTGCGCTGATGTGAACTCAGTCCAAGGCAGTGCAGAGTAATATCTGTCCAGACTCTCCAGCCTGAGCTGTGTCCTTCCTCCTTCTTATCCCCAGATCTGTCTCCTGCTGATCCCCTCCATGTAGTGACTGTATATACTGTGTATATGTCTGTGTCAGCCATATACACTTATTATATGACATCATGGCCTCTGCTGTATCTCTGTCCTCACAACACTAAACACTCAGATCAGGGCCGGGCAGAAAGACAGCGGCTGCTGTTTCCGGGGGACAGTTTAGGAGCTGGACAGGAAGTTGTCTGCTAGCTCCGCCCAGTACACCCGGAAGTGTCTAGTGCCCTTTACTGTATGTCCGGAGCGGAGCTGTAGTGCTGAGAGCAGACACAGGGGTAAGTGTGGGGGGATGGGGATGCTGAGGGTTGTAGTCCTACAAGACCTGGGAAGGTACAGACTGCGCATGTGCTGAGTATGACAGACTTTATAGGTTGTGCTATGGGGGTGTCAGTCTCCAGACCTCTGCTTGCTGTCAGTGAATGGGAACCTTCTTCTTTGCCTGCAATGTCTGTAACCCTTCACAGACCTAATCTCGGGGACCCCCTGTGATTATTAGACTGGGGTTCTGTGAGTGCCCCATGTTAAAGGGATTCTCCAGGTTTTGTTGCATTGATGGGTCCAGATCCCGTACCCCACACCGATCATCTATACTGGATAGACTGGTGCCTGCAGATACCCACTAGATGGCGCCAGCTGTGTGTTGTAGCGGGGCCGAGTGCTGCAGCCCTGTTCCCATTCACTAGTGTAGCAATCACCATTGCAGGTCCGGGGGCCACAATCAGACATTCGTGTTAGCAGTGAGACACCCTATACAGGAGTCAGGTCTGGGGTCCTTATTCATATGATAAAGGCATAGGGGGTGCAGAGGTAGCTGTCACTGCCGGGCCCCCAATGGATAGCACATGCTAAGGGGGGGACACATTACAGATTTTGTACTGGGGTCCAGGGGCTTCACCTCTAGATGAAGGGGTCATATATTCGCTTTTGTGATTCCAGTTCTATAGGTGCGGCCATTGCTGTATACATGACATCATCTGTTGTTTACGGCAGCGCTTTGTACATCAGTTCACATCTGAGCGGACATATTTGCTGCTGGTACGTGACACTTGCGCTGATACATTGTAACAAACTCTCTGGGTAGACTGATAGTATGCAGGTCACAGACTGGTTAAACTCTCTGCTGTATTGGGAACATAGACACGATTTTACAGTCTTTGTAAGGCATCCTAAATGTTTCCATTCACTGACACCAAGCAGACGTCTCTGATATGGTAACACATTGATAAAAGCCTTCCTTAAAGGGCTAATCATGCACACCTCCTTTAAGAACACAACCCGTATTATCCGTTTCTCTCCGCCTTAGGTCTGATGTCTTTCCGTCGGGAGATGAAGGCTCTGCGGTATATCGAGCGCGGGGACGTTCTCCGGCTGAAGTCTTACATCAGAAAACATCGGCACCTGCAGCTGGACAAGGTCTTACCAGGAGGTCGGAGTCTCCTCCATGCTGCCTGCGCCCTGCGCGATGATGCCTGCGCTCTTTTGCTGCTCCGTAAAGGTGCTGACCCCCTGCGGCGGGACACGTCTGGGAACAATGCTCTGCACGTGGCAGCCCGGGAGGTGGAGAAGGGGGGATGGAGAGGTGAGGAGGCCACACAGTGGATTTGGTGCTCTGTATCTATGTCGGAGCTCCTATGATGTCATTACAGATTTGCTTTCTTGTTTTTAGTGTACACAGACTTGGTTGTGCCGATACTAAAGCGCTGCCCGCAGTCCATCGATGTGGAAAATCATCAGGGGACGACACCGCGAGACATCCTGAGACGGGCCGAAGAGCTCATGGTAACGTATAACTCACAGCGAGAGCAACTGCACTTGGCTCAGGACAGGAGTGGACACAACTAGAGATCGGCAGTCTCCAATACCACGCACCCATAGGAATGAATGGACGCAGCCGGTGTCCAGCCACTTAACCCCCTGCGCGCCAACCGCTTCCGTTCATTCCTATGGGTGCGTGGTATTCGAAACTGCCATTTTGAATAGTATTCGCTCATCTCTAGACACGACTATTACACAGTGCAGGCAAAATCAGATGTGCAACCCATCTATTAGGTTTATTAGGCAGCCATGTTGGTTTCATTATCACTCACGTACCTCCAACTGGTTCTCCTCTGTAGAAGAACATGTAATCGGGCCATTATGATGGATTCACGCTATGGTCATCTGTCTGTTGTACTGATCCATCAGAGGACCAGAACAACAGACAGATGAAACACTAAAATAGTGGTTACATGAAAATCCTGCCAGACAGCATTGTCTATAATGGGGTTTGTCAGTCGTCTGCTGTTGTTAAACTGAAAATGGTGGACAAAAAGTTGCATGTAGGACCTTCTGCTCCTGCAGAGAATCTGACGCACATCTGCACATGGCCTTAGGCTGCCCTAGTGGTCACACTGCAAATTACACCGAGCACAAATAACCCTCCCCCCTTCAGTAAAGCAGCACCCAACACCCCAGTCAGAAATTGGAAAACACCAATATCTTCTGTCTTTACGTTTTTTAAGGTCCCCCCAGGACTCTCACTTTCATATTAGTCAGACTCTGACCTGTTTATGGCAATGTTTTGCTTTCTTCTATAGGAGACGGACTCCAGGCAGCGTGTATATCCTTCAGAAGATGCTCCAGACCTCTCCTCGCAGTCTTCAGAGTGGCGAGAGAAACTCCTGGCTGAGAGTATGGACGAGTATCAGGAATTATACGGACAGTATGACGGTAAGGGGCGTCTGTTTCCTCCGATAGTTCCCTTCTGTGTCCTTAGGGATTTGTCTGTTCTTACACTCGTGTGCCACACTGGTCTTAGAACATTATAAGACACCTCACAAGAAGTATTGATTCTCCTTGTGGAGCTTGAGCTGTAGAAAGACTAAGACAATGCTCCCTGGGAACAATATGTAACGTAGCTCGCCTCCTTAAAGGGGGATCGGTCTCCCCAGTGATACCTAGGGGGAGCTAGTTAATGTTTAGCCCCTTAAAGAGCTTTGCAATGTCTTGGATTATGCAGTTTTACATTGTTTCTTCAGACGACTACGCAGAAGACGTGCCCGAGGTGGAGACCTTCGAGTCCTGGGCCGATCGAATCTACAAGGAATATCAAGCAAGGAAGATCCGGCCTGAGCCTCCTGGTGCAAAGAGCCAAAGAGTCTCGGTGCAGGAACCATCCAGGGTGGTGGAAGAGAAGACCTATCTACTGAGACAGCAACAGAAGGAGAAGGAGCTGCGGGAGGCGCAGAGCGAGCGCTATCAGAAGAGATGTGAGGAGGTGTTTGGAGGAGCCGGCGCGTCCGCCAAGACTGGAAAGGAACACGCGGAGAACAAAGCGAAGGTTACAGGACGAGACAGTGAGGGAAGTGGTCAGGGCTCCTCTAATGCCAGGACGGGTCTTGGTACATTATCTTACAGTGACATCCCATGGCCCTTACCAGGAGGGACTGCCGAGCAGATGGCGCAGATCATTGCCGCTGGCGGTGACCCCTCAAATGCAGAATCCTATAAACGCTACCTGCGGGCGCAGAGGGTGACCTGGCACCCTGACCGCTTCATGCAGAGATGTTGCTCTCGTCTGCAGGCCAAGGACCGAGAGCGAGTGCTGAGAACTGTCACCGCCTTGTCACAGGAGCTTAACAGACTGGCGGAGCTGACAAAGTGATGGACACCATGATGATAATTATATGGCTGCAAATGTACCAGTCAAGTAAAATTCTGATAATCCTGAATTTCTGGGCTACAGTGTAATGTCAGACTATGAAGATGTCCTGTATATTGTATTTATTCTAGATACCCCTGGTAAGTGCTGCAGAGAACCCACCAGACAAGCGGTCCGAGATCTCTGACTGCGTATATGTGCGGTATGTTCACGGGGGTGCAAACAAGTAATCACATGACCATCTGACCCTGCGTTACCTACAGCTTGTCATGTAATACCCGCTCAATATCAGGAACTAACAACATGACAGGGCTTACATGAGACATTCACATAACCCACTGGTAGAGCGCCCCCTTGTGGGTGTTGGTGTTACAGAATCAGTTATCATGGTTTGTATGATTTATGTCTTGGATCGCTGAGCCTTCTGAGAAATTCTAATTGACAGACTCTAGAAAGACTAGAAGAAAGAAGAAATGGATCAATGCAAAGACGGACACTTATGGAGCCCAGACACAATGCCTTGGGCTGTAATTGGGCCTGTCGGGTGTCTTTTATGTTTTTGTTTTGTTTTCTGAAGTCGACGAACAGAAAAAGTGGATTTGCAGAAGTTTTTTATCTGCTGATTTCTGACAATTTTGCACTTGATAGCACCAGAGCCATAACTTGAAATTGATAGGCCCTGATGCAAAAAATCTGTCATGGGGTCCCGGCCTTTGCGCCTTTTAGAATAGTGGTATAGCGGATGTGTCCAGGTGAGCTTTGGGGTCACTTCTGGGTTCAGGGCCCAGTAGCAGCTACTCCCACTGCCCACCCTATAGCTATGCCCTTACTATCTCATATCCCTCTATTACATCCAGTAAGTCTCCTATATCTATCATTTTTCCATCCTATCAGTATTTCTCGTTCTGGTGTTTGATCTTTCTAGCACGTATCTCTCTTCTCTTTGATCTCGTATCACATTTTACCATATTTTATATCCTTCATATCTCACAACTTGAATTTTTCACGCCTTTCCTTTTCACAACCTTTGGATTTTTTCTAATAAAATAAAATGAGTATTTTCCCGATTTATCGGCCACGTTTATCAGCGTGTTTAGGGGCTTATTTCTGGCTCCCCAGTTGGCCGGTGTGACCGCGGTCACTATGATATAATATCTGGTTTGGAACTGAAACTGGACAGTCTGAGAATACCCCGGCATACACACAGACACATACATTATGGGGAAGTATAGACTTTACACCTTTGTATATGTGTATACAGTGTGATATTGTGCGCTCAGTAACATTGTGTAACGTACATCGTATAAGGGAAGACTCCGCACAATGTGTTAGTGTAATGTGAGGTCTCTAAGGATCTGCTCACCGCAAAACAATCTAATGCAGCAGAAGAAAACTCACACAACCCAAGTCTGATAGTCACTGAACCTTGGGAAATGATTTTCTTCCTTTTGACTTCCTGATTTTTGCCCGGTTGTCACATGGAGTGTCAGAGAATGTCCAACACCAAGGCAGAGCCCTATGGACGCAGGACACGTTTCCTTCTAGTTAGAGCTTTCTGTAAGGTCCGGGGGTCTAATATATATCACTTACATGACTTAGGTTCTCCTATAATACACATACATGACTAGGACAGACCATCAGTGTGTGACCCCAATACCCTCCGTATACATCCAATGTCATCTGTAACATTGCTGTATACAGAGGTATAAGGAAGCATGGCTCCAGAGGAGAATATACATATATACATGGCACCCAACTGAGTGAACCCAGGATTGCACCTAATGATGGCGTATACAAGGCGGCCGTTCTGCTTGAGCCACTGCCTCCATTATTCTCTATGGGAGGATTTTCTCTTATTAAACGACAACATTGTCTGTTTAGTACTAAAGTTTGTTAAGAGAAAACCTTCCATTGATAACAATGGAGGCAGCAGCCGAAATATCCATTAGGTAAGATCCTGGAATCAGGACACCTAGTAAAAAAAAAAAAAATACAGAATAAGTGTGGGGGAGGGGAGGAGGTAACCTCTATAATTTCTTAGATTTTAATAAACTTTTATAAATATATATGATTTGCAGACCTCCCCGCGCAGGGCTGTCCGAGCTAACTGTAATCTTAGATTCTTCACCTATAACTGGGCTGCTGTGGGATCTTCGAGGTGTTGGAGGGCGCTATGACGGTCACCGGTCTCATCCATATCAATAATAAGTTACATGGCAGGGCTCAGTGATATTCTATAACCCATTGGTCATGATTAGGGTTGAGCTGATCTTGAGAGTTCAGGATCGATTTTAAAATCTGATTTCCGATCATTTTCCAGCCAATCCTGATCTTGAAATTTGCTCGATCGCTGATCAGGATCTGATCTTTCCCGATCACTCAACCTTATTAATGATATATACATGAATAGGGTTGAGCTTATCTTGAGATAACTTCCAACCTTGATCGCGATCGTGAAATTTACTCGATCGCCGATAGGAAGCCGATCTTTTCTGATCCCGATCGCTCAACCCTAGTCATTATTAGAGATAGGCTTCACCTCACTATTATGGTGAACTGTAAGGGTAAGTTTACAAAGAGGAATCTGGAGCGGCTTCTACCTCCAAATCCCATCCATAATCTCCTCCTATTGTATTCATTGGGGATCATAGACCGGAGCAGGAGGCTGATAATATAATAAGCGTCCTGCTCCATCTTGCTGCTCATTCCATAGTGTGACAGTCTACTGATACTTGTATGTAGATATCCAGCGAGTAAAAGCAGCGGCATAATGCCCACAACTGGAAAGTGATCCACGCCATTGGGCTCCACAAATTGGAGAAAGGAACCCTTACATCTCCATTGCCATCAGTCTGGAGTCCGAGGCCAAAACGTCCTCTAAGTAGTGGCTGAAACAAAGGTCCCGGGGTCACCGCCATATTTGCCACAGAGGACTAGAGAAGAGATTGAAGAGCCTTTGCCACTTCTGCCCATGTTTGTAGAAGGCCCAAAGTGTGGATACTGCTCGCTAAGAGACCTGTTCCTCTATGTCACTCGTGACTGGATCAACACCAAGAAAACCCACAGCATGGAGTGCCCCAGGGTACAACACCTCTACCACCAGACACCCAATTGGGAACCCTTCAACACTGTTCAACCCCAGGCCCTGTAAAGAGAATTTGATGCCAAAGACTAGAGTGAGTAGCCGCCATCTTGGATCTTCCTCATGGTACCATCTTCATGCTGCCAACCCAAGAGCATTACTGACATCTTTGTTCGTGATACCCCAGTGGTAATCTTCTGTTGTCTATCAAGTATCCTGCAAGAAGCTTCATCACCTATTTTTATAGTCATCAGTTTGGTTTACACGGACTATTTTTAGTTTTGTGCGTCTTGCTCAGTGTCCACCGATAACCACCAGTTAGCTTCCATTGCAGCCCCTGTGCACGCGCTAAATGAAGCTTATTGTGACTGCAAAGCAACAACTAAAACAAGTCAATTATTACATAACAAATGGGAGTCCAACTGATCGGCTGTAATCTGAGTCAAGTGCTCAATTTCCCAACAGCTCCTCCACAGGAGAAATGAAGCATTACACTGCATTACATGTTGGGACTTGGGCTTTGTGTATAATATAAGGGTTTTTGGGTCCCCATAATGAGGATGAAGACCGATATTTATTCCAGAGAGCCTGAAATTTTTTTGCCGTTGTCAACCATGTGGGGCTCATCAGAGTAGGCAAAAAAAAACAAAAGAAAACCCTGAAGACTAGCCAAAATCAGGGAGTAGATATGAACAGGATCAAATCCAAAACAGGAGGTTGTCTCCTATCATGAGTTGAAAAGAGTCTTCTAAATATCACTCTTAAAGAGTTAAAGGGGTATTTGCATCTGAACACCCGTACAGCTAACATCTGCCTTGTAGTCCAAGACCAGGACTGTCTGGAAGCCATGAAAAATATTCCCCTCCACAGGCTGTAATGTTCAGTTCTCCATTAGCTGGCAAGAAGAGAAATCGATGATGTGTCTGATACACTGCACACAGTAAGTAAAGGAGAATCTGCTCATCTACATTCCTCCCACTCAGGAGCATCAGCACGGCCATAGAGAAGTGCCAAACTCTACTGATGTGAATAAAGTACCTGGGGTAAGATAGAAACATACAATTCAACTCCAGTTCATTCCTCCGCCTCCCTTCTCCGTAGACTTCTATGTAATAGGATAACTCCATGACTCCAGTCCGCCTTGGTCAAGTAGATATTTACTGAATGTCAGTTTAGGGGAAAAGAAAATAGACTTAGTGGAGGAAGGAGCATTTTTTAAGTCTGTTATTTTTACTTGTACTTTTCTTTATGGTTACCTTGTTACTTTTCCTTCTTGTGACAATATAAACACATTTTTTTCCCTTTCCTTGAGCTGCAAATCTAGAATCATCTATGGGCAGGTATGGAGATGTTTTGGGGGAGGACACCGTTTTTCTAACCCTTTAACTTTTTAAGATCATTTTTTTCAAAACTTTTACATTTACATTCTTATCTATAGAGAGAGAATTTCTCGGAATAGAATATTTTTGACAGCAAGTTGCTGACGTCGCAGTCCAGTAGTGTTGCATGACATAGAGCGGTGGTCGCACTTACACCTTCACCACATTTTCCGACCAGCAGTCACGTAAGGGAAGTGAGAGATGTCAGTAACGTCCAGCTGTATAGAATAGCCATCGCGTAATTGTTATCTTGTCACCGCTGGGCCGAAACAATGAAGCTTTCTGTGAAACTCTCCATAATTTCTCTTCTGAGTCTTCTACTACCGATCGGTAAGAAATGAATCTCATGTCGTGTTCCGTCTGATTCTTATCTGTAATATAACCTAATGAAGGATGGATGTGATATCCTGCGCTGCGCTCCTAGGTGAGTAGGGGGCCACGTTATATGGGACCACACTAAGGGTAGTTATAACGTCGCTGTAGTTTATAATGCAATTTTTTGAGTCCAAGCCCGAAGAAGGAAACAGGAAGGAGAAATGGAACGTATTCCTCTATATTTATCCTTCCCATAGAATCCGCTTCTTGCTTTGTCTCAAAAAACAGAACAGAAAATTTGATGTTTGTCGAAAAGAAAACAAGTGAAAGGCTCGCAAGTTGTTGCGAAATCATAGAAAAAAAAAGTTACTTTTTCATAAAAATCTAAAAGATTTTTTTTCATTTAACATATCCGTATCATAAAATAACTCATGTAGTAAATCTAAAGGAAAGAAGAAGAACATGTGCCGCTAGATTTCCTTTTCATACACAATTTCATTTTCCATTTTTTTTCTAATTTTCTTTAAGCTTAAAAAACATTGTAAATAAAATTAAGAAGATTCCAATAGAACGTAACGCTTTTACATTTTAATATTATTTAATAGAACAAATTATATTTTCTTGTAAATTCGCATAAATTATTTGTATTTTAGTATCATCGGCCTGTGGATTCATTCCTACATTCTTAGGTTGGTCTTACACGACCGTAGTGGTTTTGCGATCCGCAAGTTGCTGATCAGCAACACTAAATTTGACTCCAAAGCGGCAGTGTGCAGACGTCCGTGTCCAGCTGCACGCGCCCATAGAGTTCTATGGGACAGTCCGTGCCGTGAAATATCCAGTGGTGTAAAAAGCCACACTGAATACAATGTGTCCGCAAATGGTCCGCCATTGAGAACCCACAATTGCGGACCATTTGTGGACTAAACTTACTGTCGTGTAAGACCAGCCTTACTCCAAGTAATATATATATATATATATATATATATATATATATATATGATGAAAAATAATCTAAAAAAATTAGTTGAAATTTTTGGATGAATCAGTTGCAAAATCAAAATAGATATATATATTTGGAAGACACAATAAATAGAGCTGAAGAGCTGTCGGTGCCGATACCGTAGCTCTTTATAGTCTGACGGTCAGGAACGCCCATCTCCACAGCAGCGTCTATAGCCCTGACAGTGTAAGCGGTGAAGGTTGGAAGGTGAAAAGAGGTGGAAATGGTGAAAGGTTGAAGCTTGGTTTCTGAAAATAACTTGTCATAGATAATACTATATATATATATATATATACACTTGTTGACAAAATTGTTGGTCCCCTAAGTTAATGAAAGAAAACCCCATAATGGTCACAGAAATAACTTGAATCTGACTAAAGTAATAATAACCAAACTACATGTTGACAAGCCACAAAGCTTCTGGGAGAATGTCCTATGGACAGAGGAGACAAAAATCACACTTTTTGGCCAGGCACATCAGCTCTATGTTCACAGATGGAGAAATGAAGCCTATCCTGAGAAGACCCTGTCCCTACTGTGACACATGGAGGGGGCTCTGTTATGTTCTGGGGCTGCTTTGCTGCATCTGGCACAGGGTGTCTTGAATCTGTTCAGGGTACAATGAAATCTCAAGACTATCAAGGGATTCTAGAGAGAAATGTGCTGCCCAGTGTCAGAAAGCTTGGTCTCAGTCACAGGTCCTGGGTCTTGTAACAGGATAATGACCCAAAACACACAGCTAAAAACACCCAAGAATGGCTGAGAGGAAAACATTGGACTATTCTGAAGTGGCTTCTATGAGCCCGCACCTAAATCCTATGGAGCATCTTTAGAAGGAGCTGAAACATGGCGTCTGGAAAAAGCCAAAATGGAGACAACTGGAGCATGTTGCTCATGAGGAGGGGCCAAAATCCCTGCTGAGAGGGGCAGAAGTCTCATTGACAGTTACAGGATTCGTCTGATGGCAACGATTGCCTGAAAAGTTTGTGCAACAAAATATTAAGTTACGGGAACCGTCATTTCTGTCCAGGCCGTGTCATGAGGTTTATTTTTTTTAAAAAATTCTGTTGAAGCAAAAACCAAAGTCTGACTTTCATTCATTTTCATAGAATTTTTATTTATTATTACTTTTGTCAGATTCCGGTTATTTCTGTGACCATTGTGGGGTTTTTCTTTCATTAAACCAACAATTTTGTCCAGGAGTGTAGATATATATATCTATATATATATTGAGTATTATCTATGACAAGTCATTTTCAGAAAACAAGCTCAGACCTCTCACCAGTTCCACCTCTTTTCACCTTCCACCTTCCACGCCACTGATTCTGGCACAGTTGGAATTTATCTTTAGCCCCCCCCCCCCCCATTCCTGAGCAACCATTTCTGATAGTTTCTGGACAATTATGCTCTCTACTGTCAAGTGGGCGGTCCTGGACTGGAACAGAAAGTGACCGCCCACCTGACAGTAGAGAATATAATTGAGCTGAAGCTAACAGAATAGTTGGGAACAGGGAGGGCTAGACAAAAAATTTCAACTTTGCCTAAATCAGTGGAGCGCCTCCTATTGGAAGATGTGAAGAGATGGAGGAGGTGGTGAAAAGTCAACTTTAAGAACAAATTGTAATATATGGAAACATTTTTGAAGAATGGGATGAGAACTCTCGAAATACATAGAAATATTAAGAGATATTAAAGGGATTTCCAAGATTCGGACCAACCTGTAGGGTGGTTGGGGCGAGTGTAAAGTAAAAAGAGTCATACTCACTTGTCCCTGGTGCTCCAATGTCTGGCCCCACTTCCATGGCCCGCATGTGTAGGTTCTCCATCGCCAGAACCTTTGAGGCTCATGTGATTGCTGAAACCAAACACTGGGCTCAGAGGTTTCTGGAGAGGGATCGGTGACATGTTTGATCAACATTATGGGTTCAGTGTCTGCTGAGCCACTGATCGGTCTCAGCGGTCATGTGAGTTTTTGGGACGTGCAGCAAATGTGTAAGGACTACACATGATCTTCCATCTTATCGTGAAAAAGAGGACCATGATGGATTTCCACATTTCTTTTGTGAACCCCATAAAATTGGAGTCTCTCCCCTGCTCATCTCATTCCTCCGTGGACACTTCTGTCCGTTTTTGGCCAAGCCAAACATGTATGGAGGATCAGATGTGTTCATTGTGGTTTTTCGGCCAAGGCTTTCATCAATGGCTGAAGTATCTCCTGATGTTCGGAGACATAACTAATCTCAATTCTCTCTCCTATAACAGACGGCCAACACAATTCCACGAGGAAAAAGGTGCAACTACTGAAAGTCCAAGCTGGAAAATCTGTGACCATTGTATGTCCTACTGATCCTGGCACATCATCCTTCTCAGTAACATGGATCCTTGGCTGTGAGAGCGAGAATCTTATGTACAGTCAACATTACAAAAATAGAGTCACATTTATGCCAGCAAATCTGCAAATGACTATTGAAAACCTGACCGAGGAAGACTCTGGTTATTACTGCTGCCGAGTGGAAATTGGTTCAAAAATATCAGGTTTAGGAACTATACTGGAGGTGATTCCAACACCGGGTCCTGCAGTGACTCCAGCACCAGATCCTGAAGGTACTTTATTATTAGTAGGAATCCCTAGCTAACGTGTCCTCTATGGACCATAACTGGCCATTAGGCTCTCCATTTGGCACTGTACGGTCTCTCCCACGGGCACCATAATCTCTCCCAGTAGCAATGCCTCTCTAAGGTTAGGTTCACACTTGCACCGTGCTCTGTTATTCATATCCATTGTGGGCCCCCGAACAATAGAGGGCTCGGCTACTAAGCAGCAGTTACCCGAGGACACCTGTGGACCTCTGCGCGCCGCAACAAATTTAGCTCCGCCCACTTTTCTGTTGACTCCACCCATTCTCATTCATTTTCATGTGCTCCCACACAGTATAATCCTCCTACAGTCACCTGTAAATTATATGCCTCCCCTCCATCTCTCCCCCAGTTTCATATACACCCTTCTTCTGACCCCAGTTTCATGTCCCCCTCTCCATCTCTGTCCCCAGTTTCATGCTGTTCTCCCCCTTTCAACTGCCCACAGTTTCATGTCCCCCCATCTCTGCCCCAGTGTCATGCCGTTCCCCCCTCATCTGCCCCAGTGTCATGTCATTCCCCCCTTCATCTGCCCCAGTGTCATGCCATTCTCCCCTTCATCTGCCCCAGTGTCCATGCCATTCTCTCCCCACCCCCTTCATCTGCCCCAGTGTCATGCCATTCTCCCACTTCATCTGCCCCAGTGTCCATGCCATTCTCTCCCCACCCCCTTCATCTGCCCCAGTGTCATGCCATTCTCCCCTTCATCTGCCCCAGTGTCCATGCCATTCTCTCCCCACCCCCTTCATCTGCCCCAGTGTCATGCCATTCTCCCACTTCATCTGCCCCAGTGTAATGCCATTCTCCCCCCTCATCTGCCCCAGTGTAATGTCATTCTCCCCCAGTGTCATGCCATTCTCTTCCCACCCCCTTCATCTTCCATAGTGTCATGCCGTTCCCCCCCTCCCCTTCATTTGCCCCCCAGTTTCATGGGCCCCCTTCATTATGTTATGTTACACAAAACAAACACTTATTTACACTCACCCCCTTCCTTCCATCGCTCCCTCGCCGCTCCTCTCTCTGACGCTCCTCTCACTCCACTGTCAGGTGTAAGCGCGATGTGACGTCATCACATCGCGCCTACACATGCCAAAGCCGGGCGCAGCATTAAAGCAGGAGCTGAGCTGAGCTCCTGCTTTAATCGCCTGTGTATTTAGCTCATCGGCGTCCGATGGACGCCGATGAGCTGAAATCGGGACAGGCAAGTGCCGGGGGGCCCCAAGAGGCTCTGTGGGCCCCGTCACTTGCCCGACTATACTACAGTGACGCCGGCCCAGGGCACAATTGCTGCTGTGGGCGCCAGGGGGCCGGCCAAAACTGGCCCCCCCCCCATTTTTCAATTTGGCCGGGCCCCTGACGCCAGTAGCGGTAATACTGGCCTATCAACATCCCTGCTCCTGGGTGTCAGGTGAGTTTCTGCTGGTTTCTCCTCTGTGCAGGACTTTTTTTTCTCCCCTGATTTTCAGCGGAATCCACGATGGAGTCTCTTATAGAAACTCCGACACAGATACGAACGAAGCCTAAGAGGAGACACCTCTTTAAAATCTTCTGTTTTCACGGCCTCTTACAGCTTTAGGTCTATGCTGGAAGTGACTCCAACACCAGATCCGGTGCAGACACTTTATTATTACGTGCTGTCCACGTTTTAGGAGTGGCCCCTCTGGTAGGGAGCTCCATGCAAACAAAAAAAATTAGTATGTTAAAATCCAACATGCTCAGCCTCTTGGAAGGCCCCTGTACACATTATATTCTTGGATGGTTCCATCAAAGTTGACGGCTTTGGCCAATCTACATCTAAAATGTATGGACAGCTTAAAACAGGAATATCATCACTAATCCCAAACATGGAGTCATTAGCCTTAGAGCGCCGTTGTGGTTACTCAGGGGCGGGGTCTCCTCGCTGCATGTCATACAGTGTTACCACCCACTTGGATAATAGACCCTAATCTCACCCTAATAGGGCCACGTCTTTCCCCTACTGCTCGTTATTCTTATTAGTGTCTTTATTTACAGGGTGCAATGATAGAACGGACCTTCTACTGCAAATCGTACGGATCATCTGCATCATCATCCTCATCCTCCTCCTGGGCATTGCTGTGAAGACGTCCTGCTAAGATCGTATCGGCTTTTGCACATAACATGGATGCTATTGTAGTTTGTCATTGCTTTTGTCTATGATAGCAGAGAAAATACCGGGGTACAAAGCAAAAGTCCTAAGAATGGAGGGGTCGCCCCATTGTGAATTCAGCCTGACTATTGTCCCGTGCAGGACAGGACACATCCATGATCCCATTCGCTTCATTCTAAGTGCCGGAGATAACCCGATGTGTCCTGTCTTCACCTACATTCAGTCTGGTTGTGGTCAGGCTGACCCCCCCTAATTCTTCAGGTTGTTAGGGGATAATATGCTAATTAGTGGGTGCGCTGACCACAACCAGACTGAATGTAGGACAGGACACATCTGCGCTCACATTCACAGCTATATCCGGCGCCTACATTGAATTAAGTAGGAGATGTGTCCTGTCCTGATCACTATATTGGGGGGGGGGGGGGGGGGGGGGGTTCTGTTCCCTGACCTGAATGGAGCAGCAGTCTGAACATGTGCACAGCCTCTCCATACACCATCTATAGGACAGTAGTAATGGACATGTGCAGGGTCATAGAGAACGAATGGAGCAGCGATGTGTACTCATTATCACGTCTCATTATTTTCCAATTTCTACTTTTTATTTATTTCTCATTATTCTTTATTATTTTTCATCTTAATTTTTTATATTTTTTCACTTATTTTATATTTTTTCATTATATTTTTTTATTTGTTATTTTATTCTTTATATTTTTTTATTTCATTAATTTTTATTATTTTTTCATATAATTTCCTTTTTTTATTATTTATTAAACTGCTGGTGAATCTATGTATAATTTCAGCACTTTGTCCTACTGCACAATATTGCACCTATTTATCTTAGTATGTGTCAGATACATATATAGGATCACAATATAAGCTTCATTCTATTGTGAATTGCTTAATCTCACACATTGACACATTCGCTCGCCCCCTATTCTCACCTCCTTTGGACATATTCGGTCACTGGTTTCTGTCTTTATACATTCTTATCTAGTAGATTGTACGGTAATGATAGGGGCTGTTTTCCCTTTTCTAATATGGCCAATTGTGCCTGATGTGTCCAATGCGCATGCGCGGGGTCTGCTCAAGCATGATGAGGACCTCATTGTGATATTCTGAATCACGACGGATCCCCATGATCAGTAGCACCCCAGGAGGCAGCGCCGAATCCCTGTTGATGACCTACATGTGAGTTCCCCTATATATTCCCGACTCCTGCGCCTTCACCTGCATGCCCTGAAGAAGCAGGGGCGAAACATGGAATCAAGTCATACTGTGGGTATATATCCTCCTTAGGCCAAGTGGGACTATTATGTCCAATAATATGTATATGATATACTGCTTGATATTTTGATACATGTACCCCCCCTCCCCCCCCATACTGATGTATATACAGGAATTGCAGAATGACCTGAGCCGTCTGTAATATGACATTGATGATTGCTTCTTGTCTATGATACATTAATCGTCTATTGATCCGCCGCGGGACCTGCTGTGACCTCCTCCCCTTACGATGTTATATCGACACTTTGTTTTTAATCAGGTTTTGGCTAAATAAATTAATAAACTTATAATTATTGATCAACTTGGGTTTGATTCATTTTTTATTTTTTATGGAAAGGTTATTCCTATGTGCTCGGCCGGTGGCTCCACTCAGAGAGGGGGATAGGTCTATAGGTCTGAGCCATCAAGTCCTATATGTATGTACAGCCCATCCATATAGTAGTATAGTACAGTACAGTATAGTACAGTATAGTGTAGTACAGTATAGTATAGTATAGTATAGTACATGGCACACAATGTCATCAGAAATAATAGAACGCTGTCAAAATGACCCAATATACAGACATGCCGCCTCCTTATAAACAGTGCTAGAAGAGACTCCAATAAGGAATACCGCCATCCGAGGTCTCCACACCGTCACATAATATCTGGCCACCACTCTACATACCGAGTTGTTGGCCTGGAATGAAGTGATCACAATAATAGAGGGAAAGAAGAAGATTATTGGGGAAACCTGAACAATTGAGCACCAGGAGCACCTGTTGGCACCTCTAGGCTGGATACAAGATGAGATATGGTTGTACATGGAGGTTGTAAATAAAGGTTGTACATGGAGGTCATACATGGAGGCTGTATATGGAGGCTGTACATGGAGGTCGTACATGGGGGTTGTACATGGGGGTCGTACATGGAGGTCGTACATGGAGGTCGTACATGGGGGTCGTACATGGGGGTCGTACATGGAGGTCGTACATGGAGGTCGTACATGGGGGTCGTACATGGGGGTCGTACATGGGGGTCGTACATGGGGGTTGTACATGGAGGTCGTACATGGGGGTCGTACATGGGGGTCGTACATGGAGGTCGTACATGGGGGTCGTACATGGAGGTCGTACATGGGGGTCGTACATGGGGGTCGTACATGGAGGTCGTACATGGGGGTCGTACATGGGGGTCGTACATGGAGGTCTTACATGGGGGTCGTACATGGAGGTCTTACATGGGGGTCGTACATGGGGGTCGTACATGGGGGTCGTACATGGAGGTCATACATGGGGGTCGTACATGGGGGTTGTACATGGGGGTTGTACATGGGGGTCGTACATGGGGGTCGTACATGGGGGTTGTACATGGAGGTCATACATGGAGGTTGTAAATAAGGGTTGTACATGGGGGTTGTACATGGGGATCGTACATGGGGGTCATACATGGGGGTTGTACATGGAGGCGTACATGGGGGTTGTACATGGGGGTTGTACATGGGGGTTGTACATGGAGGCGTACATGGGGGTTGTACATGGGGGTTATACATGGGGGTTGTACATGGAGGTCGTACATGGGGGTCATACATGGAGGCTGTACATGGAGGTCATACATAGAGGCTGTACATGGAGGTCATACATGGAGGTTGTACATGGGGGTTGTACATGGGGGTTGTACATGGGGGTACAGTTCTGTACACTGGTAGGTTCCTGAAGCGGTGTCTTCTGTACCACTTTTTTCTTGCACCTTTTTCTTTCTGTTACAGGTTTCCATAAAGTGCAGTGCAATAGATAGTAAAATACAGTATACTGTATATTACCTAGTACATGAACACACTTAAGACAGGCCATCGCTGTGTAGTTTGTGGGTGTTTGACCCCCAACCCCGATATCACCTAGTTAATGGGAATTGGGTTAAGACAGGCTGTCCCACACCATTAGGCACCACAGCTTTCAGCAAGGAACCCTTTATCACTGAGAGAATCTCCACTGCCATCACTGAGGAGACTTGGTAAACATGGCAGATATGAGCCCTACCCAAAAGTGGTGGAAACAATGGACCAAGTCCAGAGATTGTCCCGGATTCACCAGGTGCAGAAGGCTGGAGAAAGGAGTGAAGCACATATATGTGAATGGAGTCGCTCTGTGCCCTAAAGGTGCTGCAAAGGAGACTTCAAGTTGCAAAAATATTGAGCACTGCCTGATCTTTATGCAACTAAACCTCGCAGTCCCAGTCACAGTCCTCAGGGTCGCTGTATGACTCTATTCACATACATTAGTGATGAAGTTGTATAGTAACATGGTAATCTTTGGTTGTGTGATGGGAGACACAGCCTGAGTCGCCGTGTATTCCTAATCTGGATGAGCTCACAAGAATGTACCAACATGTAAACCTTTATTAGGTGGCCAAAGGTCCTGACAACACGAACTACATTAACAAGACGTACAAAGGTACCGCGGATAACAAGGGCCCTATTTGCCATCCATTCTTCCCTCCTCTGCTGTGCGTCTCCCGCTCTGTCCACCTCCTTATTGTACCACCTGCGTCTCCCGCTCTGTCCACCTCCTTATTGTACCACCTGAGTCCCCCGCTCTGTCCACCTCCTTATTGTACCACCTGAGTCCCCCGCTCTGTCCACCTCCTTATTGTACCACCTGAGTCCCCCGCTCTGTCCACCTCCTTATTGTACCACCTGCGTCTCCCGCTCTGCCCACCTCCTTATTGTACCACCTGCGTCCCCCGCTCTGCCCACCTCCTTATTGTACCACCTGCGTCCCCCGCTCTGCCCACCTCCTTATTGTACCACCTGCGTCCCCATCTCTGCCCACCTCCTTATTGTACCACCTGCGTCTCCCGCTCTGTCCACCTCCTTATTGTACCACCTGCGTCCCCATCTCTGCCCACCTCCTTATTGTACCACCTGCGTCTCCCGCTCTGCCCACCTCCTTATTGTACCACCTGCGTCTCCCGCTCTGTCCACCTCCTTATTGTACCACCTGCATCTCCCGCTCTGCCCACCTCCTTATTGTACCACCTGCGTCCCCCGCTCTGCCCACCTCCTTATTGTACCGCCTGCGTCCCCCGCTCTGCCCACCTCCTTATTGTACCACCTGCGTCCCCATCTCTGTCCACCTCCTTATTGTACCACCTGCGTCCCCATCTCTGCCCACCTCCTTATTGTACCACCTGCGTCTCCCGCTCTGTCCACCTCCTTATTGTACCACCTGCGTCTCCCGCTCTGCCCACCTCCTTATTGTACCACCTGCGTCTCCCGCTCTGCCCACCTCCTTATTGTACCACCTGCGTCTCCCTCTCTGCCCACCTCCTTATTGTACCACCTGCGTCTCCCGCTCTGCCCACCTCCTTATTGTACCACCTGTGTCCCCCGCTCTGTCCACCTCCTTATTGTACCACCTGCGTCCCCCGCTCTGTCCACCTCCTTATTGTACCACCTGTGTCCCCCGCTCTGCCCACCTCCTTATTGTACCACCTGCGTCTCCCGCTCTGCCCACCTCCTTATTGTACCACCTGTGTCCCCCGCTCTGTCCACCTCCTTATTGTACCACCTGCGTCTCCCGCTCTGCCCACCTCCTTATTGTACCACCTGCGTCCCCCGCTCTGCCCACCTCCTTATTGTACCACCTGCATCTCCCGCTCTGTCCACCTCCTTATTGTACCACCTGTGTCCCCCGCTCTGCCCACCTCCTTATTGTACCACCTGAGTCCCCCGCTCTGCCCACCTCCTTATTGTACCACCTGCGTCTCCCGCTCTGCCCACCTCCTTATTGTACCACCTGCGTCCCCCGCTCTGCCCACCTCCTTATTGTACCACCTGCGTCCCCATCTCTGCCCACCTCCTTATTGTACCACCTGCGTCCCCCGCTCTGCCCACCTCCTTATTGTACCACCTGCGTCCCCCGCTCTGCCCACCTCCTTATTGTACCACCTGCGTCCCCATCTCTGCCCACCTCCTTATTGTACCACCTGCGTCCCCCGCTCTGCCCACCTCCTTATTGTACCACCTGCGTCCCCCGCTCTGCCCACCTCCTTATTGTACCACCTGAGTCCCCCGCTCTGTCCACCTCCTTATTGTACCACCTGTGTCCCCCGCTCTGCCCACCTCCTTATTGTACCACCTGCGTCTCCCGCTCTGCCCACCTCCTTATTGTACCACCTGCGTCCCCCGCTCTGCCCACCTCCTTATTGTACCACCTGCATCTCCCGCTCTGTCCACCTCCTTATTGTACCACCTGCGTCTCCCGCTCTGCCCACCTCCTTATTGTACCACCTGTGTCCCCCGCTCTGCCCACCTCCTTATTGTACCACCTGCGTCCCCCGCTCTGCCCACCTCCTTATTGTACCACCTGCGTCCCCATCTCTGCCCACCTCCTTATTGTACCACCTGCGTCCCCCGCTCTGCCCACCTCCTTATTGTACCACCTGCGTCCCCATCTCTGTCCACCTCCTTATTGTACCACCTGCGTCCCCCGCTCTGCCCACCTCCTTATTGTACCACCTGCGTCCCCATCTCTGTCCACCTCCTTATTGTACCACCTGCGTCCCCATCTCTGCCCACCTCCTTATTGTACCACCTGCGTCTCCCGCTCTGCCCACCTCCTTATTGTACCACCTGAGTCCCCCGCTCTGTCCACCTCCTTATTGTACCACCTGCATCTCCCGCTCTGCCCACCTCCTTATTGTACCACCTGCGTCCCCCGCTCTGCCCACCTCCTTATTGTACCACCTGCGTCCCCCGCTCTGCCCACCTCCTTATTGTACCACCTGCGTCTCCCGCTCTGTCCACCTCCTTATTGTACCACCTGAGTCCCCCGCTCTGCCCACCTCCTTATTGTACCACCTGCGTCTCCCGCTCTGTCCACCTCCTTATTGTACCACCTGAGTCCCCCGCTCTGCCCACCTCCTTATTGTACCACCTGCGTCCCCCGCTCTGCCCACCTCCTTATTGTACCACCTGCGTCTCCTGCTCTGCCCACCTCCTTATTGTACCACCTGAGTCCCCCGCTCTGCCCACCTCCTTATTGTACCACCTGCGTCCCCCGCTCTGCCCACCTCCTTATTGTACCACCTGCGTCCCCCGCTCTGCCCACCTCCTTATTGTACCACCTGTGTCTCCCGCTCTGTCCACCTCCTTATTGTACCACCTGCATCTCCCGCTCTGCCCACCTCCTTATTGTACCACCTGCGTCCCCATCTCTGCCCACCTCCTTATTGTACCACCTGCGTCTCCCGCTCTGCCCACCTCCTTATTGTACCACCTGCGTCCCCATCTCTGCCCACCTCCTTATTGTACCACCTGCGTCTCCCGCTCTGCCCACCTCCTTATTTGTTCTCTGCCCCATATCCTTTGGGGGTTTTTGGTTTTTTTTTTTGCTTTTTACATCCCTGATTTTTTTTCTTGTATAAAAATGTCTTAGGTTTAGCGTCTGGAAATTTGCATGACATGAGTTCAGGTCTAGAATTAGTTTAGGGACTCCGTAGTTTAGTGTAAGAATGTCCAATCTTTTCATATATATACCTAATTTTTGGGGTACATTGTTTTTCCTTTGTATACAGTTCTTACTCTATATACAGATGACTGTGAATACACATAACACCTACACTTCACACCAAAATCTCCCAGCGCTCCGATACTGCTGCAGACATGTTCGTATTTCTCGCCTCTGACAGCGATTCTCAAGATGGGGCCACACTTTATTCGTCGTCTTTCTCATCAAGTCATGATAAGGACGAGAGACCTCCTAGAAGATGCCCTAGACCCTCTCCAAAAAGAGCGACATAGCCACAAAGCCCAGCGAGAAGTGGCCCCATTTGGATTGGACTTCAGTTCCTGAAAATGATGTTCCCCAGATCCCTGAGTACACCGGCACCCCAGGGATCAAATATGACACGACAGGGCTCAGTGAGTTTGATTTCTTTAAGCCATCCATTGGAGACTACTGGAGCCCGGACATATTGTACTACACTCCATTATACTGAACCACAATGTCCAGGATGGGCTAGGAGACTATACTTTGATTCCTACACTAGTCAGATAATGAACATTGCCCACCCTGAGATGACCCCGTTTATATAAATTGAGACCATTTCAGGGCCCGGTTTGTTCAAGCGTACACCACCGAGATATGTATTTCTGTTGATAAATCGCTGGTCCATTTTAAAGGGAGGCTTCAATACGACCAATACCTGCCAAGCAAGAGGACAAGGTATCTCCAATAGCCTCGCCTCCAGAAGTATGGCAGCATGTGGCACCATATGAAAAATCAGAGAGGCCTCCCTAAGAAACTGCAATGGGCAAACACCCGGAAGGGGTGAGAGCAGGGCTCAATGTACCATCAATGTATTGGGTGTCAAGTACAAGGACAAGAGAGAAGTCCATGTATTCACAACAATACATGGCCACACCAGCACCCATGTACCAGTACAGAGACCCCCAAACCAGACGGCATCCTGGACTACAATAGGTACATGGGGTGTTGTGGAGGTGGACTTGTCAACCCTATAGCGCCATGCCCAAGTCAAGGGTGTGGTGTAGAAAACCATCATACACATGGCACTCTACCATGCGTACGTGTTATTTCCATGTGCAGGCCAGAGGAGAACTTTCCTGGAGTTTCAAGAACCTCCTGTTTAGAGACCAGGACGGGGGGAACCCAGTAATTGCAGAAGTGAGGCCACAGGCATAGTACCAGGACAGAAGTTCTCCAAACTAACAAGAAGCAAAAGAATCAAAAGAAGTGCTGAGTTTGCTCATAGAGGAGGATAAGGAAGGACACCATATACCAGTGTGATACGTGTCCTGGCAAACCAGGGCTCTGTATGAAGAAGGTTTTTGCATTTATCAGACAGTCTACCCTGATGATCTCTGCATCCCCCTGCCCCATGCCGTCTCTTTCCCTTCTGAGCCGTGCCATGTGCCCAGATATCACATAGCAGCCATAGGTAGGGAACTGCCATAGCCAGGAGAAGTTACATTTATGGGGTCTATGTCTCTGGTGGCCCATGCTGGGCACAAGATATCGGGCACTGAGATGATTCGTATGATTCAAAAATTGCAAGAAGTTATGATTATTTTGTATTTGATGTCCAAATTCAGATAAGTTGAGTGAAAAGTCAAAATGGTCATATCATCTCTAGATGAACTCTTTAAGGGGTCCAGTTTCCAAAATGGGGTCACTTTGGGGGGGTCTTCTACTGTTGTGTTGCCTCTAGGGCTCTACCAATGGAACATGGTACCTATAACCATTCATGTAAACTCAGAGCTCCAAAAGAGGAATAACACTCCTTCATTTCTGTGTCCAAACAGCAGTTTTTGACCCAAAATGGGGCCTGGTTGTCCTCGGGAGAGATTGTGTAACAAGATGGACAACTGTATTCCCCAGGAAAAAGGGAATAAAAACACAAAAAAAGTACATATTATTGGAGAAATTCTAATTTTTTTTTTCAAATTGATGACCAAATTCAAATAAATCAAGTGAAAATCCTGGGGGTTCAAAATAGTCAAATCACCCTCAGATAAAGTCTAGGGTTGAGCGATCGTGTTCGGAAAAGATCAGATTCCGATTGGCGATCAAGAAAATTTCACGATCGCGATCGGAATTCCGAACATGATCTTTTTAGGTGGGATCGAGGTCGGTACTATTTCCCACAAGGCTTTGCTTAGCTTTCACACTGAGTATACGCTCTGCTCATTCTGAGCGGAGTGTATACTCAGTGTGAAGGCTCCGCTGCAGTTCCATAGGAATGAATGGAAGCAGCCGGCACACAGCCTTAACCCCCTGTGCACCGGCTGCATCCATTCATTCTAATGGGAGACTAAACTAACATCTCTAGTAGCTACTTACCTCCAGAGATGGCTGCTCCGGTGCCCGGTGTTCTCCTTCTTCTTTGCCTCGCTGCCGCTCCATGATGCTCTTCTTGCCTCGCTGCCGCCGCCTCCAGGGTTAGTGTTTAAAGAGCTAGGAAAGTGACGTGACGTCTCCCCTCCCAGTACCCACCCATACTCTCCTAACCCCTAACACACTATCCTAATCTGGGAGGCGGGGGCAGCAAGGCAAGAAGAGCAGCAGCGAGGTGAAGAAGAACACCGGGCACCGGAGCAGCCATCTCTGCAGGTAAGTGGACACCAGGGGGGACTTAGTAGCCAGAGGATTAAAAAAAAATCCTCTGGCTACTTGTGATTCACTACACAGCGTGGATTCTAACAATTAAAGCGTTCACTTGTTAGATTCCATGCTGTATAGTGAATAGGATTGCTTTTAAAATCTAATCTCCGATTAATAAAAAAATCCCATTGACTTGCATTGGGATCGGAATTGGGATCGAGATCGGGTTTGAATGAAAAATGATCAGAAATCGGATTTTAAAATCGATCCTGAAAAGTCAAGATTGGCTCAACCCTAATGAAGTCCTTAAATGGTCTAGTTTCCAAAATGGGGTCCCTTTTGGGTGTTTTGCACTGTTATGGTACTTCTAGGGCTTTGCAAATGCGACATGGCACCTAAAAACTATCCTAATGAAATCTCTGCACCAAAATCCAGGAAGGTGATCTTCCATTTCTGAGGACTGGGTTTGGGTCATGGCAGGGCCACCTATGGGATATTTCTACAAACTGCAGAATCAGAGTAATAATATTAGGGTAGGTTTTGCTCCTAGCCCCGTCTTTGTTACAGGAAAAACTGGTTTGAAATGGAAAATGTGAAAAAAAAATGACATTTTGAAATTTCACCTCCATTTTGCTTTAATTCCTGAGGAACATTTAAAGGGTTAACAAAGTTCCTATACGCGGTTTTGAATAATTTGAGGAGTAAAGTTTCTAAAATGGGGTCATTTATGGGAGTTTTCTATTATATAAACTCCTCAAAGTCACTTCACCACCAAATAGGTCGCTAGAAACCAGAATCATGAAATTTTCTTGAAAATTTGACAATTTGCTTGTAAATGTATAAGCCTAATGACATCCTAGAAAAGTAAAAGGACAATGAAGAAACAATGGCAATATAAAGGAGACATACGGTAGATGGCAATGATTAAGAATTAGGTGTCTGTGCTTTTACCAGAATAACAGAAACTTTCAAAATTGATAATTTTAAGAAATTTTCAGTAAATTGTTCCTTTTTTTAATTACGGTAATGTAAAGTATATTGAACAAAATTTACCGGTAACATAAAGTACAATGTGTCACGAAAAAACAATCTTGCAATCACTCGGATAGGTAAATGCATTATGACGCTGTTCTCACATTGGAAAAATGGGCTCTGAGGTCTAAGGCCCAAACTATCCCGATAGCTTCTATGTCAGGGGTGCTCACACTTTTTCAGCATGTGAGCTACTTTATAAACTGACCAAGGCAAAAGATCTACTACCCACTTCTTGTGGGCAGGGCCGGGGTGGGCCTGTGGGTGGGGCATGTCTGTGGGCGGGGCCGGGCATGTGGGCAGGGTTGGGAGCGTGAGAGCAGGAGACAGCAGCGTTCTGTGGCCGCCCAGGGATCTCCGGTGTCTGCTTGTTCACAGCTCAGGCTGAGAATCATCTCTGGACACTGGCAGGCCGGGGCCTTGCACTCGTTCGCAGTCAGGGCTGTGGCAGCCCCGCCTGCCAGTGCCCGGAGATGACTCTCAGCCTGCGTTGTGAACAAGCAGCATCCCGGCTCCCTCCATCCCTAAGAGCGGGGAGCGCGTCATCCCCCGAAGCTGCTGCTGCCCGGCCTGCAAGTGTCCAGAGTGCTTGTTCACAGCGCAGGCTGAGAGTCGACTCTCAGCCTGCACTGTGAACAAGCAGACACCGGGGATCCCTGGCTGCATCCTGCGATCGACCCATACGTTCTTTGCGATCGACTGGTAGATCGAGATCGACGTATTGGGCATCCCTGTTCTACGTTATTGCTTGGCGACTTTTTTCATATTTTCCTTCCCCGTCTTCCAAAATTCATAACTTTTATATTTTTCTGCTGACATGATATGTGAGGGCTTATTCCATGGAAGTTGTACTTTCATTTTGCACCATTTTGGGGTACTTATAATGTTTTGATTAGCTTTTATTAATGTTTTTGGGGGGTCCATGGGAAGAAACAACTCACAATTCTGTCCTACAATTTTGTTTTTATGTCCTCTCCATTAATAATAACATGGCAGCTTTGTCCGGCGGGTCATTACGAATATGCCGATACCAGATTTATATTGGTTTGATTAGGTTTTACTGCTTTTGAATTTCCTGGGGTCACCGTATTCTGACGCCTTTACTGTCTATTGACCATACGCTTAGTGCGACGTAATAGTACAAAGCCGAGTGTCAAGGGGTTCAATGGTCTCCTTATTCGCTTCCATGGAGCTGAACTGCAAATATAGAACCATCTACGGACAGGTATGGAAATGTTTTTGGAACAACCCCTTAAACATTTTAGGATCAACTTTTTCAACTTTTTGTTTTTAGATTCAATTTCTAGTAGATCCGTACAGCGTCCACCTGATGTTAATCCGCTGCTACAGAGCAGTTCTCAGGAGGGGACAAATAATTTCAGTAGACAATATATTTTTAACAGAAAGTTGTAGACTTTGGGGAGATTTCACAATATATTGCATGACATAGAGCGGTGGTCGCACTGACACCTTCACCACATTTTCCGACCAGCAGTCACATAAGGGGAGTGAGACGTGTCAGTAATGTAAAGCTCTATAAAATAGCCATCGTGTAATATCTCTCTTGTCACCGCTGGGCCGACATAATGGAACTTTTTGTGAACCTCTCCGTAATTTCTCTTCTGAGTTTTCTACCACCGACCGGTAAGAAAATCAATCTTGTGTCCTACTGAATTATGTAATTCTTACCAATAGTGAGCGGGAAAATGAAAGATGTAATATACTGTACTGTAGTCCTAATGACAGTATAGGTGACCGTATAGTCACCCAAAAATTTAAAAAAATTTATAAGATTTGCGAAACCAATAGAACATATCACTATTACATTTTAATATAATTTTTTTAAAAAATAATAAATAAATCTAGAGAAAATTTTTTTTTGTAATTTAGTATCATCAGACTCTATTTTTTTTATCCAGGCAATGTTTTTGAAAAAAAATTTTTAAGAAAAATCTGAAAAACAATCGTAGGTCAATATTGGGCAAGTATATAAATAGATTATAGGTTGTCTCGTACTAAAGATATACTTACCCAATATCGACCTACGATTCTGTTTGCCGTTAGGTAGATTTGATCCAAATTTTGATTTAATAAAAATCTGTCGTATTTGTGTTTTACCATAAAATTCTGTATTACAAGTTTATACTGATACTTTAGATGGCGGGGCTTTATATAATACCCAGTTTATTATATGTATTAGTCTTTTATTAGGTTTTATCTACAATCTTGCATCTCTATTCAATGAACACTGGCCCTGAATTTTTTTAATCTCAATTATATAATTTTTTTCACCAGTTATGATAAAATTATGGATCGTATTATTGTTGTTGGGTGTTGTCATATTCATTTCAACTTCTTATATTTATTAGATTTTTTAAATAAAAAATACAATTTAGTAAATTATTTTTTGCGATTCAGCACCGTATAGAGAACTAAGCACGGCAAGAAGTAAATGTAAAAAAATCTTGTACTGCGTTCTGAATCAATAGATGTAATAAGAAATCCTATTCAAAATTAAACTAAAAATAGTTGTATAACAATAAGCGTACGAGGTCTTGTTTTTTGGTCACTGCTTTGCAGTTTATACTGTATAAGGTGCTATTTACTTTTATGGATTATTGACAAATGCATAAAAATACTATTTTTAGGATTTTTATGTAATTTACTAATATTATCAAATAATTCTGTTTTATTTTATTTAACAGAATCATTTATTGCATTTTAAGACTTTCAATTTTTTTCCCCTATTTTTTAAAAAATTATATTAAAATTCCATATTTCTAAATATAATTCTTAAGTATTTTATAGAATATCTTATTGTTTTAGTTAATTTTTACTTGAGTAATATCCATGACAAGGTATTTTTGGAAAACTGCAAATGGTGTCTCCCAGCACGAGTACAGACTCCGAAGTTGTTCTTAATAAAACTTAGCTTTTATTATTTTTTAGCATACAGCTGGTTAAAATTACATTAGTGGCGGTGGGGTCGGTAGACCAAAGCCTACGCGTTTCGGAGCATTGGCTCCTTATTTATGGCTCGTACAATAAACACGTTTCTATGGGGCCAACATTTTTGAAAGAAAGGAAACGTGTAAAATTTCAAAGAAATTAACAAAAATCTCCAAACAGTTGTTAAAAAATATTATTACAGAGTTACAAGGAAATTCTAATTGTGTTTGTGTTTGAAACTTACAGTGAAATTCCCCTTTAGGCCGATCCCGTAGATCTCTACGTCTCTCCACTGTTATAATTACGTGAATGCAGCCATATTGGAGATGATCTATTTTCCCTACTGGTTGGAAGTCTTCGCTGACCATTACTTGAACATCCAGAAACACCAAGAAACATCTCTTATAAGGTCTACCATGAGCCACCTGATAGACTTTATAGGAGGTATTAAAATGGTCAACTATAGTGGTGGGCTGTTGTAGTATTTTATACTCAGGTGACCCATGTCGTGGCTGCTCGGTGGTCAAGCTATGGTCAGCAAAGACTTCAGCTACAGCCTAGCAGTGGACAGAGGGGCTTCTCCGGAGAAGCATCAGCTCCGATGTAAATCACATGCCCTTGTATCTTCTCTCAAAATGATGGGTTTCCACAAATTTTTTGTGATACCCTAAAAAAGGAGACTAACTAGCCCCTGTTCATCTCATGCCTTCATAGATACTCCAAACTTGTATGTTGAGATAATGGATCAGATGTGTTCATTGTGGTTTTCTCCTCTTTCGGCCAAGTCTTATGTCCATGGTTGAAGTATCTCCTGGTATTCGGAGACATCACTATTCTCAATTCTCTCCTCCATAACAGATGGCCAGCAAAATTCCACCAGGAAAAAGATGCAACTACTGGAAGGCCAAGTTGGAAAACCTGTGACCATTGTATGTCCTACTGACCCTGGCACATCATTGTTCTCATTAACATGGACCTTTGGCTGTGACAGCGAGAAACTTATGGAAAGTCAATATTACAAAAATAGAACAAACTTTAAGGAAAAAAATCTGCATATGACTATTAATAACCTGACCGAAGAAGATTCTGGTTATTACTGGTGTAATGTGGAAATTAATTCAAGAGTAACACATTTAGGAACCATACTGGTGGTGACTCCAACACCAGGTCCTGCAACGGCTCCAGCACCAGAACCTGGAGTGATTCCAGCACCAGATCCTGAAGGTATTATTATAAGGGATCCCTGGCTAACAGGTTCACTATGTGCATCGCAGACCTGTAAAGCGGGTTTCTCTTCATCTACAGCTGTCCGGTCTCTCCACGTGCCATTGAATTTTTCCCTAGTCACTTCTAAGGCCCGGTTCGCATCTGCATTCAGGATTCCATTTGGGGAGTGTAATTGGAGACCCCCTCCCAACATAAACCTATACGCATAGAAAAGCGGTTACCTGGGAAAACATGCGGACTCCATAGACTTAATGGGGTCAGTGTGGTTTCCATTCAGTTTCCGCACGAAACATGCAGAGAGAAATGTGCTGCTTGCAGGACTTTTTTCTCTACATGTTTCATATGGAAACCACATGGACCCCATTATAGTATATGGTGTTCACGTGTCTTTCCCAGGTAACCGCTTTTCTATGCGTGTAGGCTTCTGTTAGGGGGGGGGGGGTCCCCAAGTGGACTCCCCGAACGGAATCCCGAATGCAGATGTGAACCAGGCCTAAGAGGAAATACCTGGATAAGCTGGCTTAATTTGGAGAATGCCACTGTTACAGTATGGACTACAATGCTCGTCACCGTGCGACCCATAACCTTGTCAGTCACAATGACTTCTATGGCAGTGGTCGTCCTAATAGTTACACTAAGGGTAAGTTCACACGATGTAACGTTGAGCGTGATCTGGCACGTATACGGCGTGTCAGAGTTTGCGCGCCGTAAAAGATCGTATACGCCGCGTTATTTTGCGCCCGTGATTTTGCAGCCGCAAAATAATGCGGCGTATACCCTCCTAACTCCCATTAAAATCAATGGGAGCATTTTGAGCGCATCATCTTCCAGCACGTGTATACGTGCCAGATCACGCTCAACGTCGTTACATTGTGTGAACTTACCCTAACATAATTAACATTGCCAGCTGTAATAACACATAAAACAGTGCCAGATACAATAATACACACAACAGTGTCGGGTACAATAACACACAACAGTGTCGGGTACAATAACACACACAACAGTGCTGGATACAATGACACACACAACAGTGCCGGATACAATGACACACACAACAGTGCCGGATACAATGACACACACAACAGTGCCGGATACAATGACACACACAACAGTGCCGAATACAGTAACACAAACAACAGTGTCGGCTACGATAACACACACAACAGTGCCGAATACAGTAACACAAACAACAGTGTCGGCTACGATAACACACACAACAGTGCCGAATACAGTAACACAAACAACAGTGTCGGCTACGATAACACACACAACAGTGCCGAATACAGTAACACAAACAACAGTGTCGGCTACAATAACACACACAACAGATAATATGTTGTGTCTCTGTGTACCTGTGCGGCCGCTGTGCCGTTATTAGGACGCCATTCATTCTATATACAGTCAGCTAAACTTGGTAATTCTTCTTACGATGCAGATAAGAGGAGTCTCCCATCACTGACCATCTACATCATTATGGGGGTGCAGGCGTGCATCATAATCATTCTACTGGCCTTGCAGTGCAAAGATCTCTTCTCAGGTACGTTCCTTTCATTCACACGGTCCAGAATTACCGAATATCCCCCCATTGAGTTACATGTAACATTTTTGTTGCGAGTAAGTGAAACTACTATCGATTATTGATTTATTGTTGAGCTTATTGGGATCTGTATCAATCCCTACCAGTGTCATTGCACAAAGAATTCTTTGTATAAGCGGATGGTTGTATACAATGTAACATACGATCAGAGAATTCCGGGAGCTCAGTAGTTAAATAAAGTTACATTTTGGGTTTTGCACTTGCAAACCCCCAATAACTTTATGTGAACGCGATTTATAAAATGATAATAATTTATTCTTACCTTTTTAGGTTCCTCTAACCAGAAGAACAAAGTAAGTACAAAGTTGTGATTGTAGGAGTTGTAAGCTGCAGATCGGTGGGGGCTCCAGTGGTTGAAAATGGGGTGTCAAGTCAAATCAAATCAAACAGGCTTTATTGGCACGTCCGAATAGATATTTGGCATTGCCAAAGTTAGTAAAGTGGGGGGGAGTGGTGGGTATGGGGGGGTGGGGTGGTTGATTTGGGGTATAACAGTCCGTGGAGTCTCATCTTCCTCCTAGTTGGTGGCCACTATATGGGGAGGTGGGGTGGGTGGTTTGGGATATAACAGTCTGTGGAGTCTCATCTTCCTCTTAGTTGGTGACCGCTATATGAATTTTGATATTAGGTGAGTGATTTCCTATTGTATTCTTCCGATGACATCACTGTTTCTCTGATTTCAAGGATAAGGCAGCACCGACTGAAGAGCTATGTTACGCTGAGATCCGCCCCACCAAGACGAATCCTCGACCTCGGGCAAAGTACGAAGAAGAGACAACCGTATATGCCCCGATAAAGTTTCGGCAATGAGAAGACGCTTGTTATAGGCCAAATAACTGCAGCATCGCCTTCCAAGAGGACCATGTGGACCACAGATTTGGAAGATCTGATACTAAACTCTGTTGCTGGAGACCATGACTCTGTACAACTCTGTAACAATGTGTTTACATTGAATCGATACCAGAGTACAATAAAATCCAGGATATTCCAGGTAGACAGTCCCAAAACTACCATGTTAAGACATTTTAAAGTTATATAATAGAAGCCCCTACCCCCATAGTGACCATTCTTCCATAACTTCCATAATACTTTTCTTTTAGTAAAAAATATAAAAATAAAAAAAATTTGTAAACACATTATCATTGGAAAGCAGTTATTTCGTAATCAGAAGGGGGCGCTAGAGTTATACAGTCTAATAATGGGGATGAGATGTATCAACAATGTGTAGAAGCTAATATAACTGTGCTTAGGAATGGTCTTGTGGTGCACAGTATTTCCATACCTTACAACCTTCAGAGGACAGAAAAATGGGACAAAATTTTTGGTGCACAAATTTGCACATAATAAACTGCCCCTTTAAACCTGCCCAGTCTGCCCATTTTCCCTTTGACCCTTCTCAGTCCCATTAAGACCCTTTGAGCCTTCATAACTAGTTGTGTCTTCCTTTAGCACATAGTGATGAAGCCTCCCAAGTACCCCGCACCGGTGTAATGTCCCCTTTTGTGGCCCAGATGATGCAGATATAGTTGAAGTTGGGACATTTTATCTGCCACTTGGGACAGCTAAACAGCCCCTAGAGTAGAGAGAATACTACAGAGAAGATTGGGAAGAGAAGGAGTGTTCTTTGAGCCTTAGAAAAGAGGGATTTGTAGTGAAGAACTGAACCTCCATTCGTGGACCTTGTTCTATTCCAAGCTGTTTCACGTAAAGTTACAAGTTACTATGTTTCTTGTATACCTAAAGCCTCCTGAGTCTTAAAGTCTTACTCCTGCACTAACATCACCTCAGGGAATAATCGTACACATCAGGGAGAGTGTGTGCTTACATAGGCAGTACGGAGACTTACAAGTCATTCCTGCTCCGCTAAGGATTCTGGGAAAAAAATATGCAAATCTATTCTCCAGGATGTAATTAGGAGAACAGTGCACTCTGTACGACGCCCTCTAGAGGGCAGCATCCTTAACATCATGCATGACTCAGTTAAAAAGTCTAATTAATCATGATGCGGATTTAATTGCCAAATTTGTATTTCTATTCCCAAAGGAACAGATTCCCAGCTATGGACAGCGCTGTTTCGGCCTATTGGGCTTCCTCAGCATAGCATAGGGATACTGATTAAGTCTCCATACTGCCTATGTAGGCACACACTCTCCCTGATGTGTACGATTATTCCCTGACCCTGGTCTATAGTCTCACTCTGCCAAATCAGTATCCCTACGCTATGCTGAGGAGGCCCAATAAGCCGAAACAGCGCTATCCATAGCTGGGAATCTGTTCCTTTTGGAATAGAAATACTAATTTGGCAATTAAATCCGCATCTTGATTAATTAGACTTTTTAACTGAGTCATGCATGATGTTAAGGATGCTGCCCTCTAGAGGGCGGCGTACAGAGTGCACTGTTCTCCTAATTACATCCAGGAGAATAGATTTGCATATTTTTTACCTAACATCACCTCTTCATTCAGGGAGGGTGACAACAACTAGGGCATGCCCGGGGCGATACACTACCGCCACCATCAGGTACATTGAAGGCCCCCACAGCCCTGCCCCAGCCCAGGAGGAGAGGTGGAGGAATTGTTACAGCTCTTAGCCACCATGAACAGTCCAAGTAGTTCTATTTCTAGAGTCTGTTCCTTCCGATGGGTTGATGGATTAGTAATAATAATAACTCATACTTCACTGATCCCCGCCAATTCTGATTTTTTTTTGTTACCTGTGCTATAATCCCTCCAATATATTATACAATATCACTGACATTCATTGGAAAGGTAAGTTTTGTGACTTGATAAGGTTTAATACTAATGCTGATTCTTATATCACTTGAGGTCTAGGGAGGTTTAGAGGTTACCAACACATAATATTTCTGGGGATTTAGGAGGAGGTCATCGAGACACTCAGGCAGTCCACATCAATGTCACCAGTATCATTGGCTCTGGGATTGAGTCTAGAATAGCTGGTTTAAATCAGATGTGTCGTGGTTCCAGTAGGTGGCGCTGTCTTGGCTCCGGAAGCGTTAGTTGTGTGGTCTGGCAAACTCGGCCTACTAGCCTGCCACAGGACCAAAGACCAAAATAGAGCATGTCTCCATTCTTTTACACGAACCTATGATGCATGGACCCGAGGTCTACTTGTGTCCATTAAAACAAATGGGTCCATGATCTTGTCTTTGTAGAAGATGTCTCCAAATACTTGCAGACTCTAAAACCAACCCAATTCTCACACCTGGAAGAAGAACTTCCCCGGTCACTTCTCAGTTCAGACCTGCATGTACGAGAACCCACCTACAAGACACAGCCCCAAGACGACCACAGTTTCCAGGAAGTCACAAAAGGAACCGACATCACAACCATAAGACACAATTCTCAGGCTGGATGATAAGTTAGACATGAAGACTTCTCTACTGCTAATGGTCCTACATCTTCTGTATTCCTGGGTTACAGGTAAGGACTGAAGCCTCGCTGGGCTGAGGGTCTGATATCTTAGGATACACAAAGTAATACTGAAGCTTTAGGTATTAGGTGTCCTGTTCTATAAAGTGGTTGTTTATTATCTCTGGTACCATCAGAACCTTCTAAGTAACAGAATGTATCACATGGATGTCACATGGATGTCACGTAGTATCCTAGTCTGTGCTGTGATGTCTATTGTATACCCGATCCTGTGCAATGTGACTTCATTTAGACTTCCATGATGTGCAGCGTGTGTACTGTACATGGGTTTGTTCTGACTTATGCAGGTAAAATCCAAGGCAGATGCAGTAACACCATCACGGAAATGTACGGATTAATATTAATGTTCAATATGTTGTGGATTTCCCTCATCTCAGGCTAAGATCACATCTGCACCAGAGTCTACACCGCAGATTCAGCCCAAAATCCTCCTTGCAGGACTTTTCTCTCTCTTTATAGTCTATGGGGTCAGCCGGTGTCCCTGGGTAACCACAGGTTCTCCATCGTTCAGGTCCGCAAACACTAGTGTGAACCTAATATCAGTGTAGTGGGGTAAAATACAATGTAACTTTGTAATTACAATATAATCCAATACAATACAATGTAACTCTGTAATTACAATATAATCCAATACAATACAATGTAACTCTGTAATTACAATATAATGCAATACAATACAATGTAACTCTGTAATTACAATATAATCCAATACAATACAATGTAACTCTGTAATTACAATATAATCCAATACAATACAATGTAACTCTGTAATTACAATATAATGCAATACAATACAATGTAACTCTGTAATTACAATATAATCCAATACAATACAATGTAACTCTGTAATTACAATATTATGCAATACAATACAATGTAACTCTGTAATTACAATATTATGCAATACAATACAATGTAACTCTGTAATTACAATATTATGCAATACAATACAATGTAACTCTGTAATTACAATATAATCCAATACAATACAAAGTAATTCTGTAATTACAATATAATGCAATACAATACAATGTAACTCTGTAATTACAATATAATCCAATACAATACAAAGTAATTCTGTAATTACAATATAATGCAATACAATACAATGTAATTCTGCAGATGGTCCAAGTGTAACAACTGCAGATTCTCAGTAGATTTCCAGCAGAATTGCAGAGCAAAGAATCCAAGAATCCCCGGCTTATGGACCTCCCCTTATCCTGCACTGAAAATGGTCACACCGTAACCAAAGCTTAAGACTAATGGAAAAACCCCAAAACCTGCGGCAGAATAAACTGCAGCAGAGAACGCTGGATGTAATGGGTTTGTTCATTGTGTTTGGTTATTTTCTGCAATAAAACCTCACATTCCATTGTTGTTGCGTTCTCCCCCCCCCCCCCCCACTGTAGTCAGTGGTGAATAATCCCGGTATTCTACAGGTAAAATGACCAATCTCCATTTTCCAATACGACTCTGTTTACTGCAGCATTATTTTCTTGCAATGTGCAGATGAGATAGAACCTCATTCACTTTACTGACATTGGAAAGAGACAAAGGGGGAATGTATCGAGGCCGCTGCGTTGTATTCTACTCTTTGTGTCACCGGTGCCAGGTCTGGGAACGCTTCATTCTTCAGCAGGTTGCACCATGTTCTTCCGAGGCTCTTTGCACCAAAGTACAACACCAGTGCAGCCTTACTAACATTGCACATAAATTCTTCTATTTTAACATGAAATAATAATAATAATAATAAAATCCCTGGTCCGTTTCTCTATCAGGCTCATGCCCTTATAACACCTTGGTCTGGGTGTAACCATTTCCCCTCCCGGGCCACTAACTTCCTCTGTTATTTCATGGTGTTTGGTTCAGTATGTTTGTAGGTCACATATAGAGGCTTTGCTGCAAGTCCTCGCACGGCCCCAGCCATGATATTTAACCCATGACACACCACCTACTGCATTGTTTTACATTTCTATAGGTGAAATTAACAAAGTCTGTTTACTGCAACATTTTGTTCTTGCAACGTGCGGATGAGATGAAACCTTTAGCTATTAGTCAGTGGAACTTCCCGCCTGACCTCCATCATCAGAGAGTACAAGGGAACCTTGTGTATTCTGTTACTATCACACTCCTGTATCCACCTCTGATGCTGTTTGGCCCAAAGGCCCCCACAAAACTGCAGCCAGATCGGAGTGTATGGCCAACTTTAGAAATATGATTTATTTTTATTTCTATATTTCTATTTTTATTTGATATATTTTATTTATTGTCATTTATTCTTTTATTTTCTTTATTTTCTTCTCACTTATCTCTCACCTTCAACTCATATCACATCAGACCACAGGATGTGGGATAGACAAGTAGACAAGGCGACGTATGAAAGAAGTAACACTTAGTCACATAATATCCTTCATGTTGATGGACTGGACTTTACTATCAAAATTTCTGAAATATTGTAAATCATAGAGAAAAGGTGGAAGTAGAACTTTCCTAAAATCCCCATGGAGAGTTGCTGACCAGAGGTTGTCACCCCGTCCACAAATTCAGTGGTATTGTAGCTCAGCAAAGCGAAGCAGAACTGCAATACCAGACACAACCCATGCACAGTGGTGGCGCTGTTGCTGGAAGAAAGCTGCCATGTTCTTCAGGATGACCCCAGGTAAGTCATTTCGGAAGTGCCAGTATGCAGAGTGACTATCCCCTGGAAGATCCCGGTGTCCATACATTACATTGACAGCCCAATGATTATAACTGTGTAATACCTCATTCCTCCTGTGGAGGCAGTGCAGAAGTATAGAACACTTGTACCATATGTCCTGGTGTAGAGATGATCGGTAGAGATTTTTGTAAACCAGCCCACGTGTTTTCTCATACTGTAAATTCTTTCTATAAACAGGGAGGGAAATTTGGAAAATGAAGACCCATCCAGAATTCCTCTTTGCCAGATCTGGGGACAATGTGAACATGAACTGCACAGCAAGTTTTCCCACGACGCCCTTCTCCGTCTTCTGGACCTTGGACTGTGACGATCCAACACTTCTCGGTGACCATCAGTTGTACAAGGGCCGGGTGATTTTCCGTTTCTTAAGTCGTCGTATTACTATAGAGAACGTGACGGAGCGAGATTCGGGAATGTACTGCTGCCACGTGGAGACGGCCGACGGTAAACGATATCCTGGGAATGGGACGTGGCTGGAGGTGACAAAACGGCTTGATGGTATGTCTTAATCTATTCCATATAATGATTACTATCATTGGTATCGTCTTGTGTTCTGGGGGCAACTGTTGCCTCTGCACCCCCTATAATGACCACACAAAATAGAGCAGCCCTATGTGACCCAGTGACCAGCCTGGAATAGAAGGCAATGGATCTCACTATACAATATAAACATATTTATCCCATTCAGTGAAAAAGTCAAAATGGCCAGATGTTTCTTTTTTCATCACTTTGCCTCCTAAAAAAAATTGGAATAAAATTTATCAAATCATCAAAACAGCCCCAAAATGGTGTCAATAAAAAAGTTCATCTTGTCCTGCATAAAAAGACGCCTTATATAAAAAATATAAAAAAGTTACAGGTTTCCCCCACTTTCTCCCCTCGTTGGACTCACAACATACTGTAGCTCTTAACTCTCACCCTACCATTGGGCCTACCATTGGGCCTACCATTGGGCCTACCATTGAGTCTACCATTGGGCCTACCTTTGGGCCTTCCATTGGGCCTACCATTGAGTCTACCATTGGGCCTACCATTGGGTCTACACGTCAATGTTGTAGGACGCTTTTCCCTAGAGATCCGATTTCTCCTTCCCCGTCTTCGATGGTCCATATACTGGCTATCTTGGCCTATCTCTTGGCCCTTTCCAACAGTGGCATGAGGCATGAATGGGTTAAGCCAGTATTAATAAATCTATATTAATACATTTCTCATCCACAGAGCCCAGCTGCCAAAGGGACACCCTGCTGTTCTTCATGGAGATTGTGCGGATTATCTTTCTTGCTATATTGATGATCCTTCTGAGCATAGCCATTAAGACGTCATAGAAGAATCTTCTAACCTCGGATATTTCCTTGAAGACTTGTGTGGTTGTCACAGATGTTCCTGTTTACTGTCCTTCGGCCTCCTGGGTTTCACCTCTACAACCTCCATATTGTGGACTCTCATCTAGAGGACTATAAAGCTCAGATCTTCAGACAGACGTTCCACGTTCCTGTTTATGTACAGTATGACTTGGTCAGGGATACTGTGTATTATTATTATTATTATTATTATTATTATTATTATTATTTTTTGATAATTTATATAACTTAGTTTCCATTTGTAACCCCCACCCACCCCACCCCACCCCCCTTGTGAAAGTTGATTGTTGGGAGGTCCAACTCTGAAGAACTTCCACAATCTGGTGGAGCGGAGAAGCTTTTCTGTCATTATTGAGTTACTGTAACTGATTTCCGTGGACATTCACGATTCTCAATGGTGGACGTGGACACTCCGTATACCTCAGTACCTTGGCCTCGTGCACTCACCTTCAGGACAAAGTGATACATTGTTTCGAAAACTATATCAGAAATTCTTCGCCTCTTGTATTGAGGGGTCATTGGTTACATTGTACCCTGGTAATGTATTAAATACATGTTATCTGTATATTGTGGCACAGTCGCATCTGATTTCTATGAGGGCTGGTTGTATTATGGGGCACCAGCTATACAATCTAGGAGGAGATTTCCTCCGTCTCTGTCTTGAGGATCTGGCATTCCAATTGGTTTTTAAGGCAACTGTGTAATGCTTAACCTCTGTAGCAGCACTGTAGGGAGTTACTGCAACTGGTGTTGCCCCTTATGGTATTTTCCATGTTTTTTTCCTTTCTGCATATTATTGCCCCTGTTGTGTGCATCTACCTTTTGCCCTATATCTTATCACTTGGTTTCCCCCATGTTTGCTAATGCTCAGAAGGCTGCACCCTGCCGTGGTCACTGGTTGGCAAGAAACAATGTTCATGGAAGGAGAACTGCACTGCATGGGTTTTGTGTACTCACCTGCACGTTTCCTTCTGCCAATCCCTGCCTGTCTGTCATATAAATCTGCTTCTCTTGTCACACCATGCCTGAGTAATCATTCAGCTTCTACTATGTATGCTTGTGCGCATCTATGTCCTTCTGCTATATATCTTGGACGCATGTCCTTCTGTCTGTATGTCTGAGCAATGCTTTTGTATCTGTCTGTGCCTCTGCCCTGAGTGTTTCTCTGCTACCTGTCCTGATGTCCTACCTTAGACTCCAGTACATGTTCAACCCCCTGTTACAGTATCTATATCTCCAGGCCTGGCTGGGTTTGCATATCATAAAACACTGGGAGCACTCCAGGAAGTCGTGACCTGATGGTGTCCCCGCAGTCTCTATATGGTGGTTAAAGGATGGATACCAGGGGACCTCTTAGATAATGCTCTAAGGATTGGCCCTAAGCCAAAGCATCTTAGAACATCTCCTGGATGGGAAGTGGCAATTAAAGGTCTAAAGTAACATCAAAATGTCATCAAATTGAATTATTAATACAAGGAAATGCCGTCTGTCTATGATAACACCTGCTCAGTATACACAGTCATATATACACCTGTCGTATATACACCTGCTCGCTATATACCTGTCATATATGGAATCATTAACCATTAAAACTAACTCCGTGCAGGTCTCTCGAGGGACATCATTAACTTTAATGAGCGAGATCCTGGTATATATAAAGATGGCAGACATGACGGGTATCATTCCACATGACAGTAATATCCAGGACAATATAAGATACGATAAGATAATCCTTTAATAGTCCCACAATGGGGAAATTTCAATATAATCGTTGCCTCGTCCAATAACTGCAGGGTGTGACCTGAGGATACTCATGAGGACAATGATCGTGAGCAGGTAAAAGACACTTGTTAGCAGATTGAGACAATTTACATTGGGACGTCTCTGTCTGTCTATTGAATAGGTCAATGCAAGAAGAAGTTTCTTACCCCATCCTTGCCCATTACTGCCTGGAAACCGGGCAGGGGAACTTAGATGTGCACATTGAGGATTCAGCTTATAGTGTTGCTTTGCAGAAAGAGTTACAAGACTGAGTTAAGAATCTGATACCAAGGAAATAGATTCATTTCTGGCCCTTTGCTTTTTGTTTTGTCTTGGCAATGTGACTGTGCTAAGTATTCAGTGCTAAGTATCGAGTCAATGCTAAACATAGACTGGCCGAGGGTTGCACTTTCTACCTGGAGTAAAGGGAAGTCTTACTATGACTGTAGACCTTCCCTAACTGCGGCCAATGCATCACAGTGAAACCAATGGGATTCCTCATGCAATTGCACCTTGATACATTGGGCATCCATTAATGGAGGGGTCACGTCGGGTTCTTAGTCCATTATAATGTCATCTGGGCATATGAAACCTTTCTTGTTCTAGACTTCACCACTATAAGATTAATAAGGCCAAGAACAAGGACTGAAGTACGTTGGTGTGGACTTCCCCATCATGGAACTGATGTAAGTACTTCTCTTCTAAATGTCTTTGAAGACATCAACAAAGTATCTCTATCATGAAGCTCATGTGTCTTTCTGTAGGCCAAGTATATGTTTGTACGGTAAATGTTCACATTGTTGAGGGACATCACGTAGAAGACCTGTAACTGGTCACCGCGCTCAGACCCCATAAGACTAGAGGATGCACTTTCTAAATTATATCACGGCCTCGGGTTTTTTGACATTTGGCTTCTAGTATTTCATGTCTTAGGTACTTTAGGTTTCCTAAACTGGAGGTAAGTGACCTGTAAATGGCTCTTAATGAAAATCCACCGGCTGGAGTTACAATGTTTTTGTATGGTCTCTCTTTCAGGTTGTTTAATTCGGCCGTACAAGCAAACTCGAGTCATACGCCTGTGAAGTATTTCATTATTAAAGGCATATCGGACGTTCCTGAGATGCAGGTTCTGATCTTCTTACTGGTATTGGTCATTTATCTCATCACGGTTGGCGGTAACCTCACCATCCTCCTGTTAATCTTCCTGGATCGCCATCTCCACAATCCCATGTACTTCTTTCTGGGTAACCTCTCTGTGGTGGACATCTCCTGCTCCACCATCACTCTACATAGAATCCTTCTAAGCTTCCTTACAGGAGATAGAACCATCTCCGTCACCGAGTGTATGATACAGACATATATGTTTGGTTCTTTGGCTGGCCATGAGTTGTTCATATTAACCGTCATGAGTTATGACCGCTATGTAGCAGTCTGTAACCCTTTGAATTACCACATGGTCATGAATCGCAGGTCATGCGGTCTTTTGGCTTCTCTTTGTTGGGTGTTGGGTTTTGTCCAAACTCTCTCACTTGTTGGGATACTCTCCAGTTACACGTGTTACACGTCCATCGAAATTGACCACTTCTTCTGTGACATTGTCCCCATGATGAAAATGACATGTAACGACACCTCTGTTCTGGAAAACTTGTTCTTCTTCCAAGGTCTCTTCCTTATAACCATTGCTCCATTTCTTCTCACCTTCCTGCCCTATGTCTTCATCATTGCCGCCATACTGAAAATCCATACCGGCTCTGGTCGACGTAAAGCCTTCTACACGTGTTCCTCACATATGACGGTGGTGGTGTTATTGTACACTACGCTAGCCAGTCAGTACCTCGCCCCAAACTCCATCAGCAGCCTGAGCTCCAAGAAACTTTTTGCTTTATTCAACACGGCAGTCGTCCCAATGCTCAATCCGCTGATCTACAGCTTAAAGAACAAAGACGTCAAAGAGGCGATGAGAAGGAAGTTTTTTTCTGCCGTTATCTTGCCGGCTAAATTTTAAGGAATTAATAAGTCTTAAAGGTTGCGTCCAACCTCGAAACCTTGAAGGAATCAAGGGCTAATCCTCCATGTCTGCAGATCATGTCATGTCCTAGGAGTTGTATAAAGAACGTACTTTGTATCTTGTGAAGTAGTTACTTTGTATTATCACACATATTTCGCAATAAAGATGAAATCATTTTCTAAAATTTCTTTGGATATTTTTAAAATTTCTATGTTGTTATTTTTTTTAGTTTTATATTTACAGCTTCTTTTTATTATTCACGTGTGAATTGGGTTGTCTCCGGCAGGAAATCCTTCTTTATGAGGTCTGGTCCCCCCCCCCCCCCCCTCCTGTTCTGGCAGACTTGAGTTATTCTTGTATCACAAGGACGGTCATTCGTTTGGTTCTGGTTAGAGACGGGCAAACCAATGAGATTCATTTTTTTCGGGTTTGGGTGGATCAGGTCCCCGATGTGCATTGGGTTGAACAAGTTCGGAGGCCTGTGATCGGGACTTGACGGCAACATGGCCGTGCCAAGTGTCATGATGTCATGGACTATTCGGGTCGAATCCAGCTCACGACACAGTAGCCGGCCCATTCTTGTTCTGGTCCTCAAGTGTGTCGTGACCAGCAATAAGACTGACACAGTATCTCACGTGTAGAAAGTAAATCAGGTTCTCAGTTTATTCTTATGAGAATCTCATCATTTTTTTCCCCTTCACTGCTCCCTTTCCATGATTTTTCACGGAAAAATTCCATGTGTTTCTTAAAGGGATGTTCCAATTCATTTTTTTTTACCACCTACCCAAATCCCTTCCATATATATAGACTCAAAGTGCACCTACACATTGAACAAACTTGAGAAGTTACTCTGTATCTGGCTATTATAAGCTTTATATCTTGTAGTCTCAAGCCGTTTCCCCTCTATACTATATCTGTAGTCTGCAGTTCTCTCTGAGCTGCCATATACTGCACACCAATCTATGACTGTATTTCATTGCAGTCCTAGGACCCTGCAGGACATATATAGAGACGTCCTGACTTGTACCAATGCCTGGAGTCACCACTAGGGGCAGCAGAGGAATTCATTGAATAGAACTTTATCACTGCGTTCACCATATAGACGGTTGGCAGTGAGATCTTTGGATCAGAAATACTATGAAGATATACGAAGAATAGGCTCAGCCCAGGATCTCACTTATTAATGTGTCACTTCTGTTGTTTCTGTATTTAAGTCGTCTGATGGGAAATCACAGAGAAGTGAAACATCAACTGGACAAACTATGTGAAAGCAATGTGGGGACAATGTGGGAAGTGAATTGCTTAAAAAAATCTGATAAAAAACCCAGAAGTGAATGTAATAGAGGATATATATATATATGCAGGAGGCTGCGGACAGTGGAGAACATGAATTATCTGGTCTGTAGGTCTCAGCTTTGTCTCCACATCTGATGGTCGGCAATAACAGATTTATAATGATTTTTATTACATTTTACCACTTTTACAAATAATCTTTTTGAAAATGAAGGATTTTCCTGGGGTCGCCGTATTCTGACCCCTATAACTTTTTCACTATTTAGCTAACAGATACATGTCAGGGCTCTTTATTTGCGGGACAAGTTGTACTTTTCATTGGTACCAGTGTTTGGTATGGATGCCTTTTTGATCACGTGTTATTGCTTTTTTGGAGGGAAATCCAGGTGACCAAAGTAAATTATTTTGCACTAAATAAAACATTGCTCAGCTCTCCCCTGTCCTTCGCCTCCAGGTTCCGGTCTTTGATTTACAGGTGCCCTGGCTGTTTGTGCTCAGAGACCGCTGCAGCTGATCCCAGGTCGCAGCAGTGACACCTTGACAAGTGGTCTATGTCATGTGCCGTTTGTGAAGAGGTCACCGCTAAATCCTGTGATTGGTTGCTGCAGTCTCCCAGCACAAAAGGACCAATATAGGACTCACAATATTCCCTAGCAGGAGGGGCCACATGGTGGCTCAGTGGTTAGCACTGTGGCCTTGCCACACTGGGTCCTGGTGTTCAAATCCTGCCAGGGCAAAAAACCATCTGCAAGGAGTTTGTATGTTCTCCCCGTGTTTGCATGGATTTCCATCCCATATTCCAAAAAAGACTTAGGGCTCGTTCACACGGTGTAACGTGCCGCGAGATTTGGCACGTGTATGCCGCGTGACCCTTTGCGTGCCGTACACGCTCCCATTGAGTTCAATGGGAGCGGGGATCGTATACGCCGCGCTAGTTTGCAGCCGTGAATAAATGCACGGCCGCAAACTAGCTCGGCGCATACGATCCCCGCTCCCATTGAAATGAATGGGAGCGTGTACGGCACGCAAAGGGTCACGCGGCATACACGTGCCAAATCTCGCGGCATGTTACACCGTGTGAACGAGCCCTTACTGATAGGAAAACAATGTACATTGTGAGCCCTATGTGGGGCTCACAATCTACATAAAAAAATATATATATATATTCCCTGTCAGGATGTCTTTGGAGTGTGGTAGGAAACCGGAGTATCTGAAGGAAACCCGCCAAACTTGAGGAGAACAAAAACTCCTAGCAGATGTTGTCCTTGAATTTGAACCATGGACTCGAGCGTTGCGAGGTCACCGTGCTGCCCTTTAATCTTGTGGCTCAGCAGCGGCTCGGAGTGCCACTGTGCAGAGAGAAACTTTCCAGGGACTGCAATGCTAAATCATGATGAGGACCCTTCTTCTTGGGGATTAGTGGTGGTCCCTGAAGTTACTCCACCACCATGTCAGCAATGTAAGACAAAAGGGAGAAAGACAGAGAGCGCACTAAGTGTAGTATTAAACCATACAGGTGTGGGATTAGGGAGAATATTGTGATGACCTGATGAGCTTGTGAACAGTCATTTGTGGATGTAAATCCCAGGTAAGAGTGGCAGCGGTTTAACCTGTCTACCGGAAAGACAATGCAGGTCCACGTGGGTCCTGACGGGACCTGTTATTTTTGCACTTGAAAAAGGGCCTAGGTCTGGCCTGAAACGCGTTGTGCCTATCTGTCTTTTACCTACACCAATAAAGAAATTTGTTTTGGATACCTTGGCTAGTGCCTTATCTCCAGTGAGTGCGGATTCCCTGCCACGGACCTATGGTCCCTGTTGCTGACCAGTCAGCAATGAAGCAGGAAAAAAACTCATGTTCTAAAGATCAGGTGAGTACATATTGCAGCTTTGCTTACTGAAGCCTTCAGCACACTTAGGACTGATTTCTATGCATTGTACAAGGTCCAACATGTTTACATTGCAACGACTTCGGTGCCGGTGGCTGCAGTATCCTAAGATATACAGATCGTAAAATATAGACATTGAGTCATCTCAGGGTGCAGATACAAGGAAACAAGATGTAGAAACTTCCTGAGGGATGATGTAGTCCACCACCCTACAGTGACCGTATACAGCCCTCAGACAGGGAACAAACCTCTGCCAGCCCCATAGAGACAAATGTGTGCCAATATTGTGAGAAGAGTCTGGTTTATGGAAAGCCACAGTATCTGGGCCCATGGAACTTCAGTTTTAGCTACAATTTATGCCAAATTCTGATGTAAATTATAGTAAATCTGCCGGCCCATGGGAGGTCACTCCTCTCCTTAAAGCCCCATCCCAGTACATCTACTTTTTTAAAGTGACATGGAGGGTGCAAATTGGCAAAAGTAACAATTTTTGGTGCAATACTGAAATATCTTTCATAGTAGCTCTCCAACTGTTACGTAACTGGAGCGATAAACAAGGTCGTCATCCTAAAAAATAATTAGCAAATCTATAATGTCAGAAAAGGTTGTAATTGGAAGAGATATCCAGTTTGTAGGAGGGGTTATGCAAATAAGGACTGTGTTAAGACATTGCATCATATCAAGGATCAAAAAATGGTGCAAAAATATTTAAAGACAAACTTTACCATCCTCAAATACCTCCTCTCCAGAAAACCACTTCTTGGAGACGACCAAGACCACATTCTCCGTGACAGATTTTGGGTTTTCCATACTGGTGTTCTTCTTGAAGAAGGCCACCTGTCTAGAAGACCACTTCTTCATGCAGTTTTGGGTGGTCATCTCAAAGAGGTTTCACTGTATATAAAACTTTGGATGTACAGTCCTATGAAAAAGTTTGTGCCCCCCTATTAATCTTAATCCTTGTTAGTTGTAGATATTTTGGTGTTTGCCATGTCAGTCTGATCTATCTAATAACTGATGGACACAGTAATATTTTAGGATTGAAATGAGGTTTATTGTACTAACAGAGAATGTGCAATATGCATTACACCAAAATGTGACCGGTGCAAAAGTCTGGGCACCTCAACAGAAAAGTGCCAGTAATATTTAGTAGCTCCTCCTTTTGCCTCTAGTCGCTTCCTGGAGCTTTTAATCAGTTCCTGGATCCTGGATGAAGGGATTTTGGACCGTTCCTCTTTACAATTCGCGCTCAGTTCAGTTTGATGGTGGCCGAGCATGGACAGCCCGCTTCCAATCATCCCACAGATGGTCAATGATATTCAGGTCTGGGGACTGGGATGGCCATTCCAGAACATTGTCATTGTTTCTCTGCATGAATGCCTGAGGATTTGGAGCGGTGTTTTGGATCATTCTCTTGCTGAAATATCCATCCCCGTATAATATTTATCCTACTAAATATTAATGTCACTTTTCTGTTGAGGTGCCCAGACTTTTGCACCGGTCACATTTTGGTTTAATGCATATTGCACATTTTCTGTAAGTACAATAAACCTCATTCCAATCCTGAAATATTACTGTGTCCATCAGTTATTAGATAGATCAGACTGACATGGCAAACACCAAAATATTTACAACTAACAATGATTAAGATTAATAGGGGGCACAAACTTTTTCATAGGACTGTACATTATTGTAGGAGTCGCAGGGCCGTACAGCGATCTTTGGTTGCCCAACAAAAGTTGTGGCCAAAATAGCTGTGCAGTCCTGCTCTAATCCCTTCCTGACCCCTGATTCTGTTATATCCACCTTTCTACTCCCAAGCTGCTGTCCGGCAAGTCACCAGCGGTCTCCTACCAGCATAGACACACATGACCTGGCGTCTCACTGTGGAGTTCCTAGTATAGAAGGTCTTCCACAAACACAGTGGAGGGTAAAAGTAACCGCACAGGTCTCCGGGCTGCAGTAATGAAGAACGGGCTTCAGCTATCATCGAGGTTTAACCACCTGCCACTGTAGGACCTCTTACCAAATGTATGTTAGAGGTTGATCGGTTTACTGGACCAGCTGGCATCTTTATGGCTTTGTCCCTTTCTGCTCCCAGAAGCTATCCACTTGGTTCCTCAAGTTCACCTCTCAAGAGACATCTCTCCAGCCATGAGTTGGCCTCCACCTCCTACAAGAATCTGTGAAGCATGGCAATGGTTCCCAAGTCACTTTCTACCTTGGATAGCCTGGGCAAAACCAAATGAAAGTGATTTAGACCACGCATTCCACGAGTCCTCGCATTCTACAATCTCTGCACCTCTCAGTGCAACATACTAAATATAACAGATCAATGCAAGAGATACAAGGTGCACAGTGTAATAATGCAAGTAACATGTGACTATATGGTTCCAGTTTACTGTGTCAGACTCCCTTAGTCCTGCGCCCAGTCTACCACTCTTCTCATAGTCCACTCTTGGCCTAACTCTGCCTATGATTGTCCCAAGGAAAACACCACCTTATACAGGAGCTAAAACACTCTGCAGCTGCTTTTGCTTCGTCCATCTGTCCCATCTATGTGATCCTTTCTAGTACATGAAATCCAAAACCAGGGACCAAGTGTCCTCTCTCCTCTATCCCTTCTGATGCCGCGGTGGCATCTGACCTGTTCCTGGATCTCCTCTGAGACAGGACAGATAGGGCAGAAGTCTTAAAGGGGTGGTGCTGTTATGAACACTTATTTACCCCCTATCCATGGGAGTGTAAGTGTTCGATCACTGGGCGCCCAATTGCCTGGTTCCCCAGTGATCAGGATAGGCCTCCTCGTGAATGAAGCACTAGTTCATTTGCATGGCCAGCACTCCATTCACAGGCCTGCAATCTCCAGCAGTGCAATATGGATGACAGTTGTCCATGAATAAAGGAGATACTTACCCGGAACAGATGCAAAATGGCCACAAACACGGAACGATTCATCCACTTTAAATGGCCAAGAAGCAGACATGGACGTGTGAATGTAACCTAAGGCCTCATGCACATGACAGGGAATCACAGTCAGTCTATAAGAGTATTCAGACGTCCATTATGGTTTTATTCCCATGAGGTGCGGCCATTAAATATGGGTCAGTGGATGGGGCCAAAAAAAGTCCTGTGAATTTTTTTTTAACATACAAATGGAAAAATGTAACACAAATGGAATGAAAATGGCTCCTAAAAACTGACTGGTCCATCCATATGTTAATGGCCATTTTGTACAACTTTCACGTGGCTGTGGCCTACGAGCGCCCGGTTGCCCCAACCAAACATTGTCCTGGTATCCCATAGTAATAGTATGTGCGACGCTGTTATGATAGAGCCGCCATTATAAGTGTCTTTCGTCATCATACAAGAGCGATGTGACTATACAATATATTAATATTCTTTTTTTAGCCTAAAAATGGATTCTTGTGGGACCTTTCGTTGGGTCCTGGGAAGAGCTCAGGGATCAATTAGTGTTAATGAGCGGCAGTATAAAGCAGCCGAGTCTTATAGTGAGGTCACATCGAGGACTGAACGGCTGCACGTTGTTATATCCCGTCATATATGTATATACAGACATAACGATCCAAAGGTTAGACCAGGTGACGTATACACTGTATACAACCACAGCCATGACCCGGAGACACTGACCTAAGAGAAGAGCAAAGAACTGGATTGTTAAGATCATCTTACAAGACCGAGTAAGTATAACCGGATTTTGTAGTAGGCCCCAGATTGCAAAAATTAGAACTTAGATGTAACAGGTTGTGTAATTGTAGCTGGAATTCTCATTACATTGTGTCAGTCAGGTCACAGGGGGCTGCCCGAGAATATTCATTCGTGTTCCTCTGGGTGTTTTTGCTGCTCCATTCACTTCTGATGTTTCGACAACTTTTCAAAAAATTTCATGCAATAGATTTTTACATTTATTTTTCATTTTGTTATGCAACAGATGTGAACGAGTGGAAAGGTGACCATTAGATGTTCTGGTGAACATCAGCGTCAACATCTTAAAAGGGTTGTCCACTTCGAACAATCCATTTTTGCTAGAAGAGTCCATCAATAATAATCCTAAGACAAGGTATCCCCGATATTGGGAAGTGCAGTGATGACTTGTGGCAGAATTTGGCAGCCAATTCTTATTATAGAGGCCGCAGAGCGACTTATATATAAAGATTAGAGGTTTCTGATATTACACCATGTAGACACTATGGAGTAAACCATCTCGGGGGAACCTCTCATCGTGGGAATCCAGATAACAAGGGTTTCGGTGGGTAAAATAGTGATGCTAACTTATCCAAAAACTGCCTTTAAGTCTTACTTTGTAAATGTAAATCAATTATGGGGAAGGTTCCAGAGTAGCCAAAGCGACAAATCCACTTAGAGCAGAACAACATGGAATATATTGTATACTGGAGTAATATACATAATATACTGTATATAATGTATCAATCACCAATCACAATGTTTCACTTTCAGGTCAAATGAACCAAAATCAAACAATCATTCCGTATTTTATCATAAAAGGAATATCGGATGTTCCTGAGCTCCAGGCTCCGATATTTGTCCTGGTTTTACTCATCTATCTCATTGTTCTGGTCGGGAACTTGAGTCTTCTTCTCCTGGTCTGCCGGGACTCCCATCTTCACACTCCCATGTATTTCTTCCTTGCTAACTTGTCCATAGTGGACATGATGTCTTCCACTGTCACCCTACATAAGATCCTTCTAATGTTCCTCACTGAAGATAACACGGTGGTCTACCTGGCCTGTATGGTGCAGTTATACATGTTTGGTTCTTTATCAGGACAAGGACTTTTCATATTGACGGCCATGAGCTACGACCGATACGTGGCTATTTGCCGGCCTCTGTATTATCACATTATTATGAACCTTAAGACTTGTCTTCTCTTAGCCTCGTTTTGTTGGATATTTGGTTTTATACAAGTCGTTCCTTATTTTTGCTTAGTCCTCAAGATTTCTTGTTACTCCTCCAACGTGGTGGAACATTTCTTCTGTGACCTCGTCTCCTTCATAGATCTTGCCTGTAGCGACGTCACGATATTGGTAAGACTTTCCAGTATAGAAGGAGTGATTATTTACGCCATTATTCCGTTTCTTCTCATTTCAAGCTCTTACCTCTTTATAAGTAAGGCCATCATGAAGATACGTTCCAGTACTGGGAGAAGGAAAGCCTTCTACACGTGTTCCTCCCACCTCACCGTCATCTTGTTGCTCTACACGACTCTGGTTTCCCAGTATGCAGTTCCTAGTAATACACTGGGCTCAAAAAAACTCTTTTCTTTGTTTAATACAGCGATCGTCCCTGTGCTTAATCCAATCATATATAGCCTGAAGAATAAAGAGGTCAAGGCGGCCTTCAGACGGAATCTGGGGAAGTGTAAATTGGATACTTTGTTTCTTCCGAGAACTAGATAAAGATGTGCCCTGAGTATGGATATTGGGGGTTCTTTTGGGGTTTTGATATTGACACCACCCAAAAGCGCAGGATTTCCACTTATTTGCTATCACATCACATACAATTCAATTATTTGCTCTAGCACTGTAGCTTGCTGGTCAGGCAGATTTTATTTTGGCACTAAATCACACCCACGAGACATGATTGACCACTTTCCCCAAATCAGTCATCCCTTCCTCTCTCCCTAACTCTTCCTACAATCTTAAGTGGTGTGATTATGGCATCATCTGCTGAAACTCCTGACAACTTCTTGTGTATCTCTGCGCATGCGCGTCCTCCTGCGACTCGGGGTGAGAAAGCTTGTGCAGCCGGCTTACTCATAGGGAATGGGTGGGAAAGTGTGTGCCTGGTGGGACTAGGTTATTTTCATTTGCAGACACAGTATTTGGGCAGAAGGTTGAGATTTTGGGTAGAAGGTTGCAATTTTAGACGCAGTTAGGGAGAAAGGAGGGAGACAACTGAAATGGGGGAAACTTGTCGATCCGGACATGTGGCCATGATTTTGTGCTTGCCTTAAAAAAAAGACCTAACAGACCTTTAAGGTTGCCAAGCGTGTGTGTGTATTTCATTATTTCGGTATCTCTTATGGGAAATTACACGTTGAAATCCAGTGAGGCGTAGGAGAGAAGGGCAGGCCCATTAGCTGAGTTACATTAGGTTCACACTAGGGTTCGGGTCTGTAATAAGACATGTTTTTCCACATAATCATAGTGTCTTATTGATGTGATATGACAGGGGTAATGTCTTACTGATCAATCTATGTGTATATGTTGTGTGTATATGTCTATATGTATATGTATGTATGTGTATATACTATCCATGTATCCTTTAGCTATCATTTTAATCATAGATAACTTGTCTCCATGTTATGGCCATATTCCCATATTTATGGTCGTTATTTAGGCTTTCTGTTCTTGCCCACATCCTTTGGACATGGTGTGATTTTCTTAGTATTTTGGTCCCTGCATGTTAATGTTTGTCCGGCTATCTAGACCGACAGCCGACAGCCCCTGGTTTAGTTTGCTATAAAGACCTGAAAATTGGTGTTTAGTTCAGCTTCTGCCTTGGACACATGAAATGCGTAGCGGCACCTCTGGAAGTCATCGTACAATGGGTATATATCAGGGCATGATATATAATGGGTCTCTCCATCCAGTGAGCTATTACATCCTTTCTAATCACATCTAAGTATTCATGTATTAAACACTTATTATTTCATTATATTCTGCTGTGATTACTGTCAGTCTTTGACCACCTTTGAGTTCACTTGTTAAAAGTAAAACCCTTTTGCCTACAGATTCTCCGTACAAGACTCTGTCCAAAATCCCGCAAAAACTGGCAGGGAGAAAAGTCCTGCAAAGTTTCAATGTAAAATTGTCGTAAACCTGATAGATCTCATTATGGTCTATGGAGTCCTAGGGCTTTTTAAGCGGATACAGTTTCCGTCTTTCGGGTCCCCATGTGGAAACCCAAAAACTAGTGTGAACCTGAACGCTGGTGTTATATCTAAAATGTTGGGCGCCTTTACTGTCAGCTTATGAAGACAACTTACGGAAATACGGTCTGTGTGTCAGCAGCATCTGTGGTCTGACTGTGGTTTATCTGGAATGAACTTGTAATAGACTACGCCAATTATGTAGTCAAGACCAAGGGTGCTGTGGCCGGGTTGGAGACACTTTGCAGTTGAACAGATTAAGGGTCCATTCACATGGAGGAAAATGGCGCTGAATTTGGTGCTGAATTTCAGGGCTGAAAAAAACCCTCCCATTTACTTCAATGGGTTCCTTTATCTGCTAGCAGCAGAAATTCCACACCAAATTCCTCACCATTTTCCTCCATGTGAATGGACCCTAACTATACCAATGGGCGTTTAGCACAGTTAAGCAGCAACTGGTACCGTGTATCGTATTACTAGAGATCCCTGTCCTTGGGAACTGCTAGACGTCAAGCACCAAGCATCCTAGCCTCATCTACTAGGTGCCCCCCAAAATGCATGACCCCATGATGTCTGGGTCCAGGTGTCACATGCTCAAGATAGTGAGACTTACCCAGTTCACTTCCTAGGCTGCCCTGATAGAAATCCCCTAATGTGACTCACCGGGCCAGAGCCAGTCCCAGATATCACAGTCACAACCCAGTGGTGTAAGCCCTTCAGGTCCCCTACCTACACCGGCCATGTGATGTTCATCTGCAGGTCAGGACTTCGTTGCTTGAAGATACCACTACAGTCAAACCACCCATAGCAACTCCTGAAGGGGTTATCAAGTTTTTTAAAAAATTTGGCCAAATACCAGGATCTATCAATACAGAACACTTTCTCCACCAATACTAGAAGGGTTAACCCTTTCCCAACATCCGCCGTACTAGTACGGCGCATGCCGGGTGTGTAGCTATGGCGGCCGCCCGGGAGCCGGATGGCCGCCATAGCTGCTGGGTGTCTTCTGCTTTACGCAGAACCAGCGCTAACGTCGCCGATCAGTCCCCAGACCGATCGGAAGCATTAACTCTTCCGGCACCTTGGTCAAAGCTGACCGAGGCGCCATTTTCCTGGTGGTGCGTGGGCGCCGCCATTTTCCTGGTGTTCGCCGGCACCTGGCGTAAACTCTGGGGCCAACATCACATTACTATGACAGCCAGGAACCTTGTGAAGGCTCCCCGGCTTGTCATTACATTGCTCCTATTGCAGGCTATGCTACATAGCCTGAAATAAAAGTGCCGGTATTTTGTAATGCATTAGCATTGTAATGCATTGCATTAGTGATCAGACCCCCCTGGGGTTCAAGACCCCCCTAGGGGGTCTAATAAATGCAAAAAAAAAAAGTAAAAAAAATATATACATTTTTTTAAAAAGTATTAAAAAATTCAAATCACCCCCCTTTCCCTAGAACACATATAAAAGTAGTTAAATACTGTGAAGCACATACATGTTAGGTCTCCCTGTGTCCAAAATCGCCCGCTCTACAAATCTATAACAATGTTTTTCCTGTTCGGTAAACGCCATAGCGGGAAAAATAGTGAAAAGTACCAAACCGCCATTTTTTATTGTTTTGATTCTGATAAAAATTTGAATAAAAAGTGATCAAAGCAATAACATTTCCCGAAAATGGTAGAAATACAAAGTACACCCGGCCCCGCAAAAAAAGACGCCCTATACATCCCCGTACACGGACGTATAAAAAAGTTACGGCTGTCAGAATATGGCGACTTTTAGAAAAATATTTTTTTAACACAGTTTTGGATTTTTTTTAAAGGGTTAAAATGTAAATAAAACCATATAAATTAGTAATCCCGGAATCATACCGAAACACAGAATACAGGGGACAGGTCATTGTGGCTGCGCAGTGAACACCGTAAAACCAAAGCTCGTAAGAAAGTCGCAGAAATGCATTTTTTCTTCAAATCCCCTCATTCTGAATTTTTTCCCTGCTTCCCAGTACATTATACAGAATAATTAATGGTGGCATCATGAAGAAAAATTTGTCCCGAAAAGATTAAGACCTCATATGGCTCTGGGAGCGGAGAAATAAAAAAGTTATGGGGTTTAGAAGGAGGGGAGTCAAAAACGAAAAATGACCACGAGTGTACAGGGCCTGGAATCTGCAGAGAAGGTAAGTAAAGAAATTGAAGAGATTTCCAGAAACTCCACCTTGTACCTTCACTATTGCCACGGGGTGAGAGGGATTGAATGGTGGAGAAGGGACGTCAGACTAGGATCACATCTGCTATGGAGTGATTCCACGTAAAATCAGCAGAGAGAAAAGACCTACAAGGAGGTTGAACGCTAGTATGACCCTCACGTCAATGGAGAATGGTGTGGCATTGGGGAACCGGTGAGAAGGCTATCAATACTGCTGCCAGTGGGCAAGGGATAACTTAGTCAGAATTTTATAATACCAGGCAGGGATTGACTAAATTAGAAGGCCAAACAATAATTGATGCTACTGCAAGACCCTGGGTGCTAGAAGAATGGTCCAGGTGGAAGAGGCTCAAGATGGCGGCCATGCTATCATTCCTGTATAACGATGGGTTTGGTGCCAAATCTTCTTACGGGCCCTGGGGCAGGACAGTAATAAGGGGTCACACTTGTATATGTTAGGGGGTCACATTGTATGAATTTCCAATACGTTGGTGTTTCGGAGAGCCTTAGAGGTTTGAGAGACAGAAAACACAGTGGCAATGGGACCGGAGATTGTCCTCCCGGCACAGGCGACTTAGTAGTTTTCTTACAGTCACGGAGTAAAATGGAGGCACAATATCTTACGGCGAGCAGTGTATCCAAACCTTTGGGCGCTCTACAAACATGGATGGAAGTGGCGTCTGCTCTTCGCTGCCTCCGCTAGACCTCTGACCCTGTCCAGTGTGGCGTTGTAAGGTGACCCCTGGGATTGGTCCTCTCCTTCAGCCGCTATCGGAGAAATGCAGGCAATTTTTTGGGCTGTGGATACCAAGGTTTCTCCATGGATGAAGAAGTGGAGGTACTCTGTTACAAATGAAAGGGATTATCCAAGAAATACAGGAGCACGGGGAAGGTGAAAAAAACAATCTATACTCACCTGTCCCGGCTCTCCTGTGTCTCCCACCACCGGTCCAGCGGTGCCCCGGGACTTGTTCCAGCAAAAATCCTGATTGCATGTGACTGCTAAGGTCAATCAGCTGTCTTAGTGGTCACATGTGAGCCATTAATCACATACATCACCTGTGACATCCCATGTTCTTTCCTAGTCTGCTGAGGCCTGTGATTGGCCTCAGCAATCACATACAGTGAGAACTTCTGCCGGAACATGCGCCTGGGAGCAGCTGGACCGTACTGTGGTGCGAGATACCAGAGCACCGGGTACATGTATTTTTTTTTTTTTTTTTACCTTCACCAGCGTCCTTGCCAAAAAAATGATTTATCCTGGACAACCCCTTTAACTGCTGTACTGAAATAATTTTTTTGATTTTTTTTTTTTAAATTTTAAATTTTAACTTTTTTTTTTTTTTTTTTTTTTTACTTTTTTTTAGCCAATCCCCAGTGCAATGTACTTCAATACATAATATTGCAGCATATCGCTCACTGTGTGTAATGGGCAGTCATGAGGTCCCTTGGAAATTGAGATTTTATTGCACTGGGAAATCGGCAGAAAAAAGTAAAAAAAAAACCCAAAAAAACCCAAAAGGATAAAAAATAATAAGTTCTAGACCCCACCTTTTAATAAATAAAAACCACAATATAAACAAAATAAAGTAAACAAACATGTTAGGTATCCCCATGGGGATCTCACTATCCAAAAAATAGGGTCATTTATCCCTTTATGGTGAACTCAATAAAAAAAAATTTAAAAAAAGTTTAAATTAATGTATTTTGGTGTCTTTGGTTCCCTCCAAAAAAAAGTAAATTCTGTAAAACATAATAAAACCGATATAAATCTGATATCGCCGTAATAGCAATGATCCGCCGGACAAAGCTCTATGTAATTTTTAATACAGAGGGAACACCGTAAAAAACAAAATGCAAAAAATAATGATAGAATTGTGTGTTATCTCACATGGACCCCAAAACATGAAAATAAAACACAATCAAGACACTAGATGTACCCCAATATGTTGCCAAATAAAAGTGCAACTCGTCCCGCAAAGAACAAGCCCTCACATAGCCATGTAGACCGAAAAATAACATTTTGGAAGTTGGCGATGGAAAATATGAAAAAAGTTGCAGAGCATAAATGTACAAAGACCCGGGGTCATTAAAGGGTTAAAGAAGTAAAACATAACCAGATTGCTTTATGGTAAGCGCCGTAATAACTCATACATTTACAATATGTCCACCGTGCTGATAGTGTTGGATTGTTCAATGCTGATTCTTTTTTAACAAATCCCGACCACATGGAGATGAATTGTCTGGGCCTATGACGTGCAGGAAACAAACACAAAGCTCAAATAATATAAAAAAAAAACTAATTCACCAAAATATAACAAGAATAATGAGTCGCAACGGAGGCGACGGGAGCAAAGGGATTAATTAGTGAGAAGCGAAGAGGTATAAAGCGGCGGAGATCCCAGGTCTGACTGCCATAGCACATGCAATGGAGTCATATGGTAATTGTACAGTAATTGTATGGGTATGGTATGGTAATTGTATGGTAATTGTACGGTAATTGTATGGATATTGTATGGTAATTGTATGGTAATGGTACGGTAATTGTATGGATATTGTATGGATATTGTATGGTAATTGTATGGTAATTGTACGGTAATTGTATGGCTATTGTATGGCTATTGTATGGTAATTGTATGGTAATTGTACGGTAATTGTATGGATATTGTATGGTTATTGTACGGTAATTGTATGGATATTGTAGGGTAATTGTATGGTAATTGTACGGTAATTGTATGGATATTGTGTGGTTATTGTATGGTCATTGTACAGTAATTGTATGGATATTGTATGGTTATTGTATGGTTATTGTTCGGTAATTGTATGGATATTGTAGGGTAATTGTATGGTTATGGTATGGTAATTGTATGGATATTGTATGGTAAATGACTCATCCAACGCTGTCTCCTATATCTCACCCTATGATTGGGACATGAACATGAAAATATACAAAGTTACTTTCATGAATTAAACAACAGCTTTTTGGTCAATGCATTGGCCCTGTAATGACTCGTCACGGTCCAACCACCAATTGGGGACAATAACCAAGCACTTCGATCTCAGTATCTTTTCTTTCCAGGTTACAGGTATATCTTAAGTATCACAACAACAGAATCTCCGGAGGACGAGGTAACGACAATTTATTGAATCATTTAAGATTTCAATATTAAGTTGTTCTTATGTAGAATGTTTTTGTAGACCCCAAAATTACATCTGGAATTCTCTAGTACGGTGATGTCAACTCAGATCCTCCAGAAACCTCATTGGAATTTCCTGGAGCTTTAATTATTGTCATCAAGGAATTGGAACAAAATATCCCCGAATTCTGACCTATTGGGACTTCAGAAATGCTGGCCTAGTGACGTATCTTCCATCCAGGTTCTATGGGGTTGAATACATTGTGTCTAAGTCCAGCTTTGGTCCGCCATGTTGTACATTGCTGATAAATAGATAAATGCCGCCCTTAGATAACGTTTGGTAGATCCCACCAATCTAGAATCAAGGTGAACCCAATGGCTCCTCGATAGTAGACAATTGCAAAAAAGAAGACCATGAGGGATTTACTAGGTTCCAGCATAAACTAATCTTCATCTAACCTACTTAACCATGGTTACTGCTCAACCAAGAGTGCACGCTTATGCGGAAATTGGGGAGAGAGCTGTTGATCAAACTCGCTGTTTGGCAAACAGATAGATATACGAGCCACACTAAATGTATTGTTTTAGTGGATATTGGTATAAATCATGAAAATAATTGACTGGGTGTGTTATCTAAGGAGAGTGCCACCAGGGTCATCCGATTCTGTGTGTCCAGTGGATCTGCTCTGAAAACTTAATGGGAACCTGGAATTCAGTCAGACTTTGCGCATGAAGCCGTACCTTTAAAAAGAATGTATGTTTTTATTACAGAGTCTCTCAAGCTAGTTTCACATCTGCGTTGGAGTCTCCATAGTAGACTCCACCACAGATTCCACCTAAAATTTGTGTAGCGAAGTCCAACAACCACTACTCTCTCCACCAATCTCAGTATAAAACTGGTGGGAAACCTGGGTGACCCTGTTATAGTCTATGAGGTCTGCAGGTGTCTACAGGTAACCACTGTTGGAGTTCTCGCTCCATCTCTCCGTAGACTTGGTTGTGCTCATTTTTGAATGATCGTTGAGGATGTCTATTCAGTCTCTTTGGAGTATCTTTTTGTATCCATGTTCACCTATATGATATCATTGCTTGAATAGCATCGGGCTATTAATGTGACTCTGGGCTTTGGCAGATTCCATAGTTTAGCCTCATACATGCCCATACTATGTCTCTGGCTCCCTGCCCAATTCCATATGGTGGTACAGAGAGGTTCCCGACATGTATTCCCAGTATTAGTGACTGAATATCGTTATTGTATTCTATGTATTGACTAAGTGATATCTCTGTTGTCTTCCAGGTATTATAAACTGTTGCAAAGATGAAGCAAAACCAAACCATCGTCACCTATTTTATCATAAAAGGAATATCGGATGTTCCTGAGATCCAGGCTGTGATCTTTGTTCTCGTTTTGCTCATTTATCTCATTACTCTTGTTGGGAACTTGACTCTTCTTCTTCTAGTCTGGACAGACTCCCATCTTCACACTCCCATGTATTTCTTCCTGGCTAACCTTTCCATGCTGGACATGATGACTTCTACCGTCACCCTACATAAGATCCTTCTAACGTTCCTCACTGGAGATAACAAGGTGCTCTACGTGGCCTGTATGGTCCAGTTCTATATGTTTGCATCCTTATCCTCCGATGGACTGTTCGTATTGACGGCCATGAGCTACGACCGGTATGTGGCTATTTGTCAGCCCCTGAATTATCACGTTATGATTAACCTGAAGATCTGTCTTCTGTTGGCCTCATTTTGTTGGGTTTTTGGTTTTATACAAGTCATTCCTTATATTTGGATTATATCTAAGATCTCCTGTTATTCCTCCAATGAGATTGACCACTTCTTCTGTGACCTGGTCCCTCTTGTGAGTATTTCCTGCAGTGACACAACTATCCTGGTAAGACTTTCCAGCATTCAAGGACTCATCATTTACGCCATTATTCCACTTCTTCTCATCTTTACATCTTACATCTTTATAATTCGGGCCATCATGAAGATACGTTCCAATATTGGTCGAAGAAAAGTCTTCTACACGTGTTCCTCACACCTTGCCCTAATCCTGTTGATGTATGCCACGCTCATCTCCCAGTATATGGTACCAAGTAATAGTTTGGGCTCCAAAAAACTGTTCTCCTTGTTCAATACAGCCATCGTTCCTGTAGTTAACCCATTGATTTATAGTTTGAAGAATAAAGATGTCAAGACGGCCTTCAGATGGAGGTTGGAGAAGTGTAAAGCACAGATTGCATTTCTTTAGTAATACCAGATAAGTCATTGGTGTAAGTTTGTGTAGTGTAAGCCGCCATTTTTAATTCATGGCCGCCACTATGCATGTGCCTGTACTGGAGTGAACATATACGGCGCCTGTGTCATATCATGTCCCATGCGGCCCCATTGGCCTGTACAGTTTTGTGTCTTTACTGCAATAATTGTATATATGTATATATCTGTGCTGATATCTGTACATGCTGTGGTTTATATTAATGTTGCTGTAGTAATCTGTTAAGCTGCAATACTAGTGTTGATCAATAGACTGTGCTGTTGCACAATAGGATCCATGTACGACACTGATACATAGAGCAGACCCCGCCCCCTGAGCTGGGAGGGTCTTACGCTATATATAAAATAAAGGGGTTTCCCTCCCTTAGAGTCAGAATAGTGCTGAAGTCCCCCACGTGAGTCAAACTAAAAGAGTGAGGGCTAGAGGAAAGACAAACTTATTATAAAATCCCTGAGCTACAAGTATCTTACCTGTGAAACCCCTCCAGATATCTTCACAAATTTATAAGGGACACCAGGTTGGAGTTGAATGCAACCAAACTGTAAAAGCCATGGCCTGGACTCTCCGTATATTCTGCATTTCTTATATATTACCAAAATTTCTAGGAGCTAGCCCCTGATAATGTTCGTAAGATCCTAAATGATATACACATCATCAACAACTCTAATACCTCACGGTATATTCCGGCCTTGGCTATTGACCAGCTGTCTTGGTCTTACCTCCAGTCTTCACCATCTAATTGCAATTTATTGATAAAGACTTAGACACTCTTTGCTATCTCTCTATGTAAACACAAAGATTACATTGGTGTTTGGTGTTCTCTCTGAACCTGTGTAATGTGATATACATTTATTGTGCATATTATTTGGTCTACATTTATATTAGACATCTAGTAGTGATAATAATAATCTCTCAGGGTAAAGACAATGTCTATATCTTAGAGGTTCTTCATAGTGTCCTGTTCATCAAAAAGTCAAAGCCGCCTCCTAGCTTGTGGAAGAATACAGGAAGTGAGAAGAAGAGACAGCAGGAAAACTGGTCACACGGGGAGATGGAAAGACCCATTTACGCTTTTACTATATCTTACTATGGATGCCCAAATTTATAAGCAGAGGAAACATCCTACTCTTATAGTATAAGCAGAGAAAGAAGAAACAGAATTACTCTCTATTACAAATTATACACCAAGATACATCCCCAGCCCCTACAATACATAGCCATAGAATATACCCAGCCTGAATTATTATATCCAGTCATTCCTTATACAGAAGCACATTTGTGTGTATTTTATGTTACTCTGTGATATATTATCTTACCTTATTCTCTTTTTTGCTGTTACTTGAGTCTACTATGTTGTATTAAAGTATATATTTATACCTATATAGTTCAGGGCTTTATTTTACCTCTGATAGTTCATTTGCTACCCCTGTGCGGGGTTATTTTTGGCAGATTGTTGTTAAATGTTGCAATTCAAAACCTAGGCACCCTAGTGTTATACGGATAGTGAGATAAAACACACAGCTCCGTCCAGCCAAGTAAGGTCTTCACCAGATGGCCTCTGGGGTATCTCCGCTCCGTCCTGTGGTCTACGGCATACTCTTCTGTCTTCCAACTTAGGGCTTGTACTCTAGCGGTCAAATGGGACGTGATGATGTCATTGCACCAGTGCACCCCCATGTGACCACTTGCATGAACTCAGTTACTGGCAGGAGGAGCCCCAGAGCAGATGCTCAGCCCAGGGCAGGTGAATATAAGTATTTTTTTTATTTATACACCTCCCCTGGGCTGGCATTTAATGGAAAAGGGCCCAGTTGATGTTGTCAGTTCTATTACAGGCTGCATAGAGCAGCCTATAATAGAACATAATGCCAATAGGATTGGCCGCAGGTCACCAGCCCCGGATCTCATTCCTCAGATTGGCAATCCTTCCTAAAATGGTGTCACCCATGTGCCACTCTGGAGCCTTCCTCAGGCATAAAAAAGTGAGACTAATAGAAAAATCTTTGACTTTTGGGCTTTGTACACCATGAAAGCTACAAAATAATTTGACTCAACATAGACAATGTGAGATCTTGTGTTGCAGCAGCATTTACTCTCCGATAGAATGAGTTTGTACCTTCCAGGTAATGCGTTGCCACATTTATACATTGATCTTTGCAGCATTCCCCTGTGTTATGGTTCAAGTACTGGATCCTCAGTAGCCACAATGGGGCACATATAATAATACTGTCTAAAAGTTATACAGTGCAAACTTACACTAGACAGTCTTATACTACACCAGGTTTATCACAGTGTATGATGCTGTATGATAAATCTGCCATATTCTGTAGACTGTTACGTCAATCAAGCCTGGGGCAGGTTCTGGACTTCCTTTCATTGGCCATCAGCCCTCATATGGTTGCTGGCTATTATGTCTCCGACTTTGCTAAGTATTTCCCTTGCTCTTATATTGTATCTTCTGAAATCTGCTTTTTGGCTTTTTTGACTACTCTTTTGGATTGCGATTTGGTACTGTTTTGTCTCTCTAGTTTGATCCTTGGCTTGCTGACTCCTCTTCTGTGTTGCCTTGTCCTGTTCTATGTATCACATATCTAGAGTAGGCTTTGTCGTCCAGTTGTTCCTATCATTAGGACAGTTGCGGTAAATAGGTAGGGACGCGGGGTGGGCTTAGGTTTAGGGATCACGGTCTCTGTCTTCCCTTACCCTAGCAATTGTTATTGGGAGTTACAATTGGGCAATTCTAACACTGTCTAGTATAACTTTACACCTCCTCTTAGTTGGCTTAGTTTACAACAAATTTTCTTTTGGATAACAGCACCTTCCAGCACCCCCTTTATCATACTAGCTGTAAATATGTCTAAAAAGTGTTTAAAACATGTGATCAATGTGTCACAAGACATGTTAGACAGTTTTTTGGTCAATTCACGCCCTAATTCTGTCACTATTTCCTTGATCATTTCCCCCAATGTGTTTGAGACAAGCTAAAGACATCCAAGCACATGGAATAGTTGTCAGACAAGCAGATATTTCTTCTGATTCAATGTATTAACCTGCACGCTCCAGCATAGAAGATTAAGGCTGAGGCCTCATGTTGGTTGCAGAAACGCAGCATTTGTTTTTGCAGATTTTGCAGCGATCTTTTGAGTCAAAGTAAAGAATGGCTCGAAAAGGAATGGGAAATATGAAGAAGGCTGGTATACTTCTTCCTTCTGTTTAATCCACTTCTGGCTTTGGCTAAAAAATTGCAGCAAAATCTGCAACAAAATAGTTATGGGGCCTCAGCCTAAGAAGTTTCAGACATCTCCTGAATATAGGTTGGAACTCACATGTAGATCAGATTACAAAGACGTCTACAGAGAAGGGAGGGGGAGGAGGCACTCAGCGAATGAGAAACAAGCACTGACACGCTGTAACAAAAAATAGTGTTTAGCAGATCTTTAGCAGTTTTATAGAAGCATTCCAATAGGTTTTAGCAGTACTGAGCAGTGTAGATGTGAATAAAGCCCTATTGAGATATCTTACTGTTATCTGCTCTGTCCGTGTCTCTATGCTTTGCACTCACTTCTCCATAGACCTCTGCAGTCTTTCTTCACTGAAGACAGGACTGAGCAGTGAACTGAGGAGTTTAACAGGCAGGAAAGGACCTAAAAACAGGAGATTTTATGATAAATGGTGACCTTCCATAATGTGAAATCTACAACTCCCAGCATGCCCTGACATGGCCCATTGCACTAGGAATTGCCTTAAAGAGAAGGTCTAGGACCTTTACAATATATTCTCAAGATATCCCAGAAATGTCCTTGTCCTACCTTGTGAGGTGGTCAGCCATTGCATCCAGATCCCCATTCTTGACATCGGTGCAGGTCCTGGTGTAGAACCCAAGCCTATGAGATACATAACGGGTTAGATGTGAACAGCTTTCATGCAAAGATTAAAGTTTAATAGGAATTTCCAGAATAGGTAATAATTTATAGATCTGTAGGGGTACGACACCCAAGATCTCAGCTGATCAGCCTCTTCTCTACTTACCATGCACAGCGCTGCAGAAAAAAATAAGCATCCTCCTCGTTCTTCAGGCGGATTATGCCCAAGAACACCCATTGAAATGAATAGGAAGTGGAGGATACACCACTTTCTTCAGAATATAATTTGTTGCAGAATTGAATGTGGAATGTGACTCAGAATTTGTCAAAATTTGTTTGTGAAATTTGGCCCTGCTTAAGGTAAAATACAGTGGCAGACTCCAAATTCTGCTTTTAATTCAGCGTCAAAATCTGCGATAAATTCAGCATCAAAATCTGCGTTGGTTTTTGTCAAGCACAAAAAAAATCTTCTTCAAATTCCCGAAGCCTAAATTTTCTACTTGCCAAATTCAGCATAAAAACAATCCCTACGTGTGATCACCCCCTAAATGTTTGTTATACTCCGAAGAGCCCCGGAACTATAATAACTTAACTAAAAATATAAAATGCCCCAAAGGATTGATAGAATTATTGACACAAGATATAACAATATGGCTAGAGAGGAGCGAACAGTGAAATATTTGAGATTCGATATTCGTTTTGAGTAGAGCCTCAATATTGGACTACTCGACCGAATATCGAATCCCATTATAGTCTATGGGGAAAATGCTCGTTTCAGGGGAAAACACTATTCGGCTAAAGGAGAGTCACCAAGTCCACAAGTAGCAGGAGGAGAGTGTTCAGGAGGAGCGCTGTGCAGTTAAAGCGCATGGACCTCATTATAGTCTATGGGGTCCGTGTGCTTTAACTGCACAGCGCTTGCAGTTGTGCAGATAAAAAGTAAGCTCCCTCGTAACAGCAAGCTGCCAGCTCTCCCGACTAGCAAAGACGAGCCTGCGGCAAATCAGCGCTGGTTCTGCAGCAGGCTCGTCCTTGCTAGTCAGGAGAGCTGGCAGCTTGCTGTTACGAGGGAGCTTACTCTCTTTATCATAGGAATGAATTGACCAACGTTGATTGGCCAGTGTACAGCATTCGGACAATCAACGCTGGTTCTGCCGGAGGCTCGTCTGTTAGGAGGCGGAGTCTAAGATTGGACCACAATGGAGACTGCTGTGGTCCGATCTTAGACTCCGCCTCCTCACAGACGAGCCTCCAGCAGAACCTGTGTTGATTGGACGAATGCTGTACACTGGCCAATCAACGCTGGTCAATTCATTCCTATGAGAAAAAGTAAGCTCCCTCATAACAGCAAGCTGCCAGCTCTCCCGACTAGCAAGGACAAGTCTGCTGCAGAACCAGCGCTGATTTGCCGACTGCTATACACTGTATACTGTATAGCATTCGACCAATCAACGCTGGCTCTGAATCGAATATTTACTGCGAATAGCTAGTAGTACTTGATCGAGTACGAATATTTTGAATACCGTAGTATTCTATCGAATACTACTCGCTCATCTCTAAATATGACCAATGTGTTTCTGTCTGTGTAAATATGGTTCATATAATAAGAACAACACAACCAAACCTTTACATGTGGATCAATAATGGTCTAGACCGTATATATCGTATGTATAGCATATACACCAAGGCTCAGATAATGCAAAAAACAATTCCCAATCACGTAACAAGACTAATAAGTCGCAAAGGAGACGACAAGAGCAAAGGGATCAATTAGTGGGAAGGGGAGAGGTATAAAGCGGCGGCGCGGATCCCGGTCTGACTGTCAGAGCACATGTGATGGACTGAGGCATGAGGGTAGTGTATGGCATTGCATGGTAACTGACTAAATCAAGGTTGTCCCCTATAGATGACCCTATAATTGGGATGTATACACTAAAATGCACAATAATAGGTAACAAGTGACAAGGACATTATAACCTTTCAGCCAATACTTCTTTGAACGTGTCCTTTGGATCCCTCTTCATGCTCTGAACCACCATCTTGAGCAAGTCCTGATTAATTTTATCATTGAATCCAGTAATTCATCAAAGGAATCTCCAGAGAATCCGGTAAATATACATTTCTGTATCATTTAAAGGAATTGTCCAGATTCTGAAAACAAATGTTCTTGTTTGTACAATGAAAAGTTGTAGAATATTCCAATAACTTTCTGTATCAATTCTTCATGGTTTTCTACATTTTTACTTGTTGTCATTCATTCTGCTTACTGTGAATAGATAAAGATCATGGCCACGTGATGGACAGTCCAAGGTCACATGATGGACAGTCCAAGGTCATGTGATGGTCAGTCCAAGGTCATGTGATGGTCAGTCCAAGGTCATGTGATGGACAGTCCAAGGTCAGGGAGTAGAATCCATTCTAGGAGTCATCTCATTTTGTCACCTCTCCCGGGATGGCCTGGCTATAGAGTTGCTTCCAAGGGCTGATCTTCTACGCCACTTTTTGTTCCGGACCTGCTGAGCCAACTATAGTCACCCAAAGCTCCATATAGCACTGCAAATAACAATACTACCTTGGTCATTGTAATAACCTTTGCTTAGCAAACCTGGTCATTGACTCGTAACTTTTCAGCTCTGACCACAGATGACCCTCGAAGCTTCTCGGTCCCGATGAAATGTCTGTATCAAACTTACCATATGCCATTTATAATATACCATCTTGGATTAGTCCACCAGAGTACCAGAGGATCCTCGGGTCGGTCTAGGTTATAAAATAATACCAATCCAACAGAACACATTCACATTGGAAGATTACTATGGTCTATGTTCTCTGGTGGACTCAAGAAACCTCAGTCCAGTACTGATAATACCATATCTATGATTGTCTACAATATCAGACATTGACACAAAGTAACCAGTTATTTCATTAACTATAGCAAATTATTAATGTGTTGTCTTCCAGGCATTATAAATGGATACAAAAATGAAGCAAAACCAAACCATCATCACATATTTTATCCTAAAGGGAATATCGGATGTTCCTGAGCTCCAGGCCCCGATATTTGTCCTGGTTTTGCTCATCTATCTCATTGTTCTTGTCGGGAACTTGAGTCTTCTTCTCCTGGTCTGCCTGGACTCCCATCTTCACACTCCCATGTATTTCTTCCTTTCCAATCTGTCCATAGTGGACATGACGTCTACCACTGTCACCCTACATAAGATCCTTCTAACGTTCCTCACTGGAGATAACACGGTGGTCTACTTGGCCTGTATGGTCCAGTTCTATATGTTTGCATCACTATCAACTCAAGGGCTTTTCATCGTGACGGCCATGAGTTACGACCGATATGTGGCTATTTGTCGGCCCCTCAGTTATACAATCATTATGAACTATAAGGTTTGTCTTCTATTGTCCTCATTTTGTTGGATGTTTGGCTTTATACAAGTCATTCCTTTCATCTTATTAGTGTCACAGATCTCTTGTATTTCCACGAATGTTATTGATCACTTCTGCTGTGACCTTCTGCCCTTTATGGAAATTGCCTGCAGTGATATCACAATATTGCAAAGACTGTCCAATATACAAGGACTGATCGTCTATACAGTTATTCCTTTCCTCTTCACTCTAACCTCTTACATCTTCATAATCACCACCATATTGAGGATACGTTCCAGTATGGGGAGACAGAAGGCCTTCTACACGTGTTCCTCACATCTCACCGTCATCACATTGCTCTACACAACTTTGATCTTTCAATACTCCATACCAAGTAATAATTTGGGCTCCAAAAAATGGTATTCTTTGTTTAACACAGCAATTGTCCCCATGCTCAACCCCCTGATCTACAGCCTAAAGAATAAAGACATCAAATCGGCTTTTAGAAGGAGGATCGGGAAGTGTCAAGATAGCGCCTCCTGCTGTATAATGGGAGGAAGTGTCAACAGAAAGAAGAAAAAAATCTAACTTGCTATAGGTTAACACCTTTGATGGAGCGTTTTTTGGGCCTCACGGACATTAATATTTTTTTGGTTTTGTCTAGGGTTGAGTGATCGGGATCGGAAAAGATCAAGATCCCGATCGGCGATCGAGCAAATTTCACAGTGGAAAATGATCGAAAATCGGATTTTGAAATCTCAACCCTAAAAGTGACTTGAGCATTGACTCGGGTTGAGCGATCGGGATCGGGAAAGATCGGATCCCGATCGAGCAAATTTCACGATCGCAATTGGGATCGGCTGGAAAATAATCGGAAAACGGATTTTAAAATCGATCCTGAAATCTCAAGATCGGCTCAACTCTAATTTTGTCTTTTTGCTTTCTGGAGGTTTTACTTGTTTTATGTAGTTCTTTCTTTTTTAGGGATTAGCTGTACTTTATACTTTTTCAGTTTTATTTATTTTACTTTGCAGAAAAAAAGCCATTCTACTGCCGATTTTATTTTTTATTTTACGGCATGTGCTCATCATCATAGACTAAGGTTATTAATTGATTAAAATTAACTAATTTATTAATTATTTATTCATTTATTTACTGTACAGATGTTGTGATGGGGACACCAGATCTGTGCATTGTATTGATTTCTTTCCTTGAAACTCGATAAGCTTTATATATTCAAAGAAATGATCATTGTGTTTTATTTAACCTTATTTTATTTTTTAAGGTGACTTTCTTTTAGTCGTTTTTTTTTTTTTTTTAATCTGTAAAGGAATTTTTAATCTTAATTTTTTTTATTTGTAATGGATTGGCATATATCTATGTATACTTACAGAGGATGGATTTCTTTTTACTACCAATACATACAAAGTGCTGTTATCACAGTGTAAAAAACGAAAAACGAAATAAAAAACAAACTGATTGTCACAGCATGTTGTACTTTATAGTCCAAAATCTAATTTTTTTTAAGAGTTTCTTTGGATAATAGTGTTTCCTTTGTTAAGAAATTCATACAAAGTGCTGTTATCACGGCACCAAAAACAAGCCAACTCACACAGTGTTTTCTAGCCTAATAATCACTGACTGGTGCTTTTATTGCTTTATTAATTTTCTTGATAAATTTCTGTAAAAAAAAAAAAAAAAGAGTGTCAGAATTGTTGCAAGTCACTGTTACATAAGCAGTGCATTGAGATGAGTGGAAAAAACAGGGCAGGGGACAAGCTAAAGGAGAGGACGGAGGAAAAACTTGTGCAAGTATTAACAATAAGAAAATGGGTGGCAACAGCAACAACTTTTGGTTTCAGTAGCACTGCCAGTACCTGCAGGATTGTTGTACTTCCTACAAATAAAGATGAAGTTTTTGAACAGTTAGCTTACTCCTCTCAGGTACAAGAAGGATGTTGCATCTTAAAGTGACATAATTTGAATTGTAACGTAATGATTTTTGTGTGTTGTCTTCCTCTAATTTACCGCAGGCCCTTTCTAGATTATGAACTATATCTTTTACATCTTCACTGACAGAGATCTCAATTAGTGATGTGTCACCTGCTAAGAAAAATATTTCTCCTAGTCTGAGTTTTCCTCCTGTCTTTGATGAGTTGGATGAGAAAATTCAGCATTTTTTGCAAGTAAAGGAAGCAAAGGTGGAAATGGGGAAACATGACTCTTGCTGGTGGAGGTAGTGGTGGCAGGGGTTGTGTTACTGGTACTTGTCTAGAGGCACTAGAGAGAATTCTGGAGGTAGAAATTATGAGGCTGTGCAATAATACCATGGTTATATTACCAAAAAGTATTCTTTTGTGCATAGGACCTGAGTCAAGGTCAGAAAATGTGCCAGAGGAAGAAATCAGAGGAAGAGGGTGATGGCAGTGATTATAGTGATGATTCCAGCCAATGCAGAGCCCCAACTAAACAGATCAATCTAAAAATTCTACCTGGGGTAGACCTATTGGAAGTTCTGGGGCTGGGGGTGGAGGCACTGGTGGTGGCTGTGGCAGATACATTGGTCATCTCCTGTGTGGGAATTTTTTATTTGTATATTGCCAAATGACAAATCCATAGCAAAGTGCAAGATCTGCAGGCAGAATATTAGCCATGGCTGTATATGAACGAATGCAGGAACTGTACGGACTAGATCTCTTTGCACTCATGTGAAGAGGTATCACCAGCTTATTTGGAAAAATAGAATTGGCAATGGCACTGGCAGGGGAAGTGAGCAAGATCATCCTACTCTTTCTCTCTGTGATGCTGGGATCTTCCTTATAGGCAGATTTGCATATTCCTCCCATGTTCCCTTGCAGTGGAGTGACTATGGCTGTATAAGTCTTGACACACCTAATAGGTGGTTTCTCCTTAAGGAGGAACATTATCCCCATAATCTGGTCTATCAGCCTCTGACTTCTACCAAGTCAGTTCTCTCTACGTTGTGCTGATGAGGTCCAACCAGACCGAAACGGCCTTCCGTAGCTGAAAAATTGATTTGGTAAAAACCCCACATTATGCAGTAAAGGCTTCTGGGAAAGTCGGGCATGATGTTCAGGGTGCTTCCTATAGAGGGCAGCATAACAGAGGCACTGTCTCCCTATTTACATCTTGAGAGACAGATTTGCATATTCCTCCCATGTTCCCTTGCAGTGGAGCGACTATGGCTGTATAAGTCTCCACACACCTAATAGGTGGTCTCTCCATAAGAATGGACATTATCCCAGCAACCTTATAGTCAAGTACAAGCAAGTTGTTACTGCTAATTGTGAAACGTCCCGGCGGAACCGGCTGTAGAGAATATGTGATTACTATTTATTAGTAAATATGATGAAGTGTCTACAGTATATATAGAGTACACACAATATACTGCAATAATGGGGGTAGTAATAAGCAATGAGGACGTATGCTTTAGTACTGCATATTAAGAACTAGTCATCCATGCCTTGATGGTCCACAAGAATGGACCAAAAAAATTCTATATTATAATAATGAACTGGAAATATGGATAAAATGCAATAATAGGACATGATGTAAAGGTAAGTTATGTGCACTAATATACTTGGTGCATTGCATGGCCATTACAGATAGCCAGCCCTCTTCGACCAAGACCACCATGACAGACCAATAGACCCCAAACCAGGGATGTCATCAAGCCAGGACATGCCGGGTCTACTGTTAGCTTAAGAGGCCCTATGACTAGGACACTTTTATTGTATTGTTTTTTTAACCAGACACAAAGTCGGATATGCAGAACTTTGTGTCCGGTTAGAAAAAATGGTTTCATTGCGGAGAAGCAGAAGACGCTCACGGGCGGATGAGCGAACACTGACTGCCGGGTTTCCATCTCCTGTCCAGTTTCTTGGGCAGAAGACGGAAACCCACAAAGCGGAGACCGGGCGCAGGTGTCAACCCGCCCTAAACACCTTAAAAACAAATAAAATGTATTAGATGGGTTTCCCATGAACATAACTATTTTTAAATTTGTAGAAATTAAAAATTAAGTTTTAAGTATTTAAACATTTTGCAGAGTTTACAGATTTTCTCTAACCATCTTAGTTTGTCTTGATTAGTTTCCAATGGATACGGCCATGAACGCAGGAACTTTCTATGGTCGGGTTCTTTCTATGGTCGGGTTATCTTCTCATACACACAAGAAGAAAAATTTTATATTGATTTATTGCAAAAAATATGTTTACATTTTAATTATCTACAAACTTATAGTGTAAGTAAACTTATTTCTGTTTCATAAATCTATAGTGCAGGTGAAGGGAATAACGTTTGCAAAATATTTCACTAAAAACCAGTGACTGTCTAAGTATTTCTCTTGTCTTTACTTCTTCTCTGATTCACTCTGTCCTTACTCCATTCACAATCAGTCTCCGTTTTCCAGTGGGAGGAGGAAGAGGAGAAGAAGAGAGACAAAGATACGAGGCATCTACAGCATCTAATGAGTCCAGAGAAGGCCGGATAGAAATATCAGGAGAAGGCCGGATAGAAGTGTCAGGAGAAGGCCGGATAGAAATGTCAGGAGAAGGCCGGATAGAAATGTCAGGAGAAGGCCGGATAGAAGTGTCAGGAGAAGGCCGGATAGAAATGTCAGGAGAAGGCCGGATAGAAGTGTCAGGAGAAGGCCGGATAGAAGTGTCAGGAGAAGGCCGGATAGAAGTGTCAGGAGAAGGCCGGATAGAAGTGTCAGGAGAAGGCCGGATAGAAGTGTCCGGAGAAGGCCGGATAGTAATGTCAGGAGAAGGCCGGATAGAAGTGTCAGGAGAAGGCCGGATAGAAGTGTCAGGAGAAGGCCGGATAGAAATGTCAGGAGAAGGTCGGATAGAAATGTCAGGAGAAGGCCGGATAGAAATGTCAGGAGAAGGCCGGATAGAAATGTCAGGAGAAGGCCGGATAGTAATGTCAGGAGAAGGCCGGATAGAAGTGTCAGGAGAAGGCCGGATAGAAGTGTCAGGAGAAGGCCGGATAGAAATGTCAGGAGAAGGCCGGATAGAAATGTCAGGAGAAGGCCGGATAGAAATGTCAGGAGAAGGCCGGATAGAAATGTCAGGATAGGCCGGATAGAAATGTCAGGAGAAGGCCGGATAGAAGTGTCAGGAGAAGGCCGGATAGAAATGTCAGGAGAAGGCCGGATAGAAGTGTCAGGAGAAGGCCGGATAGAAGTGTCAGGAGAAGGCCGGATAGAAGTGTCCGGAGAAGGCCGGATAGAAATATCAGGATAGGCCAGATAGAAATGTCAGGAGAAGACCGGATAGAAATGTCAGGAGAAGGCCGGATAGAAATGTCAGGAGAAGACCGGATAGAAATGTCAGGAGAAGACCGGATAGAAATGTCAGGAGAAAGCCGGATAGAAATGTCAGGATAGGCCGGATAGAAATGTCAGGAGAAGGCCGGATAGAAATGTCAGGAGAAGGCCGGATAGAAATGTCAGGAGAAGGCCGGATAGAAATGTCAGGATAGGCCGGATAGAAATATCAGGATAGGCCGGATAGAAATGTCAGGAGAAGACTGGATAGAAATGTCAGGAGAAGGCCGGATAGAAATGTCAGGAGAAGGCCGGATAGAAATGTCAGGAGAAGGCCGGATAGAAATGTCAGGAGAAGGCCGGATAGAAATGTCAGGAGAAGGCCGGATAGAAGTGTCAGGATAGGCCGGATAGAAGTGTCAGGAGAAGGCCGGATAGAAGTGTCCGGAGAAGGCCGGATAGAAATGTCAGGAGAAGGCCAGATAGAAATGTCAGGAGAAGGCCAGATAGAAGTGTCAGGAGAAGGCCGGATAGAAGTGTCAGGATAGGCCGGATAGAAATATCAGGATAGGCCGGATAGAAATGTCAGGAGAAGACTGGATAGAAATGTCAGGAGAAGGCCGGATAGAAATGTCAGGAGAAGGCCGGATAGAAATGTCAGGAGAAGGCCGGATAGAAATGTCAGGAGAAGGCCGGATAGAAATGTCAGGAGAAGGCCGGATAGAAATGTCAGGAGAAGGCCAGATAGAAGTGTCAGGAGAAGGCCGGATAGAAGTGTCAGGATAGGCCGGATAGAAATGTCCGGAGAAGGCCGGATAGAAATATCAGGAGAAGGCCGGATAGAAATGTCAGGAGAAGGCCGGATAGAAATGTCAGGAGAAGGCCGGATAGAAATGTCAGGAGAAGGCCGGATAGAAATGTCAGGAGAAGGCCGGATAGAAATGTCAGGAGAAGGCCAGATAGAAGTGTCAGGAGAAGGCCGGATAGAAGTGTCAGGATAGGCCGGATAGAAATGTCCGGAGAAGGCCGGATAGAAATATCAGGAGAAGGCCGGATAGAAATGTCAGGAGAAGGCCGGATAGAAATGTCAGGATAGGCCGGATAGAAATATCAGGATAGGCCGGATAGAAATGTCAGGAGAAGGCCGGATAGAAATGTCAGGAGAAGATTGGATAGAAATGTCAGGAGAAGGTCGGATAGAAATGTCAGGATAGGCCAGATAGAAATGTCAGGAGAAGGCCGGATAGAAATGTCAGGAGAAGACTGGATAGAAATGTCAGGAGAAGGCCGGATAGAAATGTCAAGAGAAGGCCGGATAGAAATGTCAGGAGAAGACCGGATAGAAATGTCAGGAGAAGGCCGGATAGAAATGTCAGGAGAAGGCCGGATAGAAATGTCAGGAGAAGGCCGGATAGAAGTGTCAGGAGAAGGCCGGATAGAAATGTCAGGAGAAGGCCGGATAGAAATGTCAGGAGAATTCCAGATAGAAATGTCAGGAGAAGGCCGGATAGAAATGTCAGGAGAAGGCCGGATAGAAATGTCAGGAGAAGGCCGGATAGAAATGTCAGGAGAAGGCCGGATAGAAATGTCAGGAGAAGGCCGGATAGAAATGTCAGGAGAAGGCCGGATAGAAATGTCAGGAGAAGACCGGATAGAAATGTCAGGAGAAGGTCGGATAGAAATGTCAGGATAGGCCAGATAGAAATGTCAGGAGAAGACTGGATAGAAATGTCAGGATAGGCCAGATAGAAATGTCAGGAGAAGGCCGGATAGAAATGTCAGGAGAAGGCCGGATAGAAATGTCAGGAGAAGACCGGATAGAAATGTCAGGAGAATTCCAGATAGAAATGTCAGGAGAAGGACGGATAGAAATGTCAGTAGAAGGCCGGATAGAAATGTCAGGAGAAGGTCGGATAGAAATGTCAGGAGAAGGCCGGATAGAAATGTCAGGAGAAGGCCGGATAGAAATGTCAGGAGAAGGCCGGATAGAAATGTCAGGAGAAGGCCGGATAGAAGTGTCAGGAGAAGGCCGGATAGAAATGTCAGGAGAAGGCCGGATAGAAATGTCAGGAGAAGGCCGGATAGAAGTGTCAGGAGAAGGCCGGATAGAAATGTCAGGAGAAGGCCGGATAGAAATGTCAGGAGAAGACCGGATAGAAATGTCAGGAGAAGGCCGGATAGAAATGTCAGGAGAAGGCCGGATAGAAATGTCAGGAGAAGGCCGGATAGAAATGTCAGGAGAAGGCCGGATAGAAGTGTCAGGAGAAGGCCGGATAGAAATGTCAGGAGAATTCCAGATAGAAATGTCAGGATAGGCCGGGTAGAAATGTCTATGAATTAAATGGTGACTCTACATAAAATGCAAAAATGGTCGGTCCTAAGATGGGTTAGAGTAACATGTTAAATTTTTTTCTCCACTACGATTATACAGCAGTAGGCGCTATCTTTATACTTCTTGAGTGTTCTTCTAAAAGCTGTCTTGACATCTTTATTCTTTAGGCTGTAGATCAGGGGGTTGAGCATGGGGACGATTGCTGTGTTAAACAACGAATACCATTTTTTGTAACCTAAGCTATGACTTGGTATGGTATACTGAAAAATCAAAGTTGTGTAGAGCAAGATGATGACTGTGAGATGTGAGGAACACGTGTAGAAGGCCTTTCTTCTCCCGATACTGGAACGTATCTTCACTATGGTGGTGATTATAAAGATATAAGATGTTAAAATGAGAAAAAATGGAATAATTGTATAAACGATCAATCCTTGTATATTGGACAGCGCTTTCAATATGGTGAGGTCTCCGCAGGCAATTTCCATGAGAGGGACAAGGTCGCAGCAGAAGTGGTCAATTATATTAGTAGAAAAACAAGAAATCTTGGACACAAACCAGACATAAGGAACGACTTGTATAAAACCAAATATCCAACAAAAAGAGGCCAACAGAAGACAAACCTTAAAATTCATAATAATTTTGTAATTCAGGGGTCTACAAATAGCCACATATCGGTCGTAGCTCATGGCCGTCAATATGAAGAGTCCATGGCCTGTTAAGGATGCAAACATATAGAATTGGACCAAACAGGCCACGTAGATCTCCGTGTTTCTTCCAGTGATGAACCTTAGAAGGATCTTATGTAGGGTGACAGTGGAAGACGTCATGTCCACTATGGACAAGTTAGCAAGGAAGAAATACATGGGAGTGTGAAGATGGGAGTCCAGGCAGACCAGGAGAAGAAGACTCATGTTACCAACAAGAACAATGAGGTAGATGAGTAAAACCAGGGCAAATATCGCAGCTTGGAGCTCAGGAACATCCGATATTCCCTTGATGATGAAATATGTGATGATTGTTTGATTCTGCTTCATTTTTGCCTCCTTTTATGAAACCTGGAACGCAACAAATTGATAATTTGCTACAATTCATTGACAGACTCACAGATACAAAATGCAATGGTCTCTTGGCTGAGTATTATAGATAAGTTATAAGATATAAGTTGTTCTAGTTATATAGTGGCCGATCTTCTTCCCAAACATATGCCATTGGGTAACTCCAAGGTAGACCAAAGATGACCTGAACTAACATGAACTGCCAACAAGACAATGTCCATTGGAGAAAACAACAGTCAAGACTGGATTCCAGTTTCTTCACTCTTATTCCTACTCTTACCACAAGCAGTTGTAGATATCATCTACTAGTTTCCTTAGTTCTTACTTGAAACTGGATCGTATTTGCTTTTACTGTCTCCTAAGGAATATCTAACTAGGTTTCAAATATAGTCAGAGTTGCCCACCATCGTACCATAGGATCTTCTGATGGGCCAAGTATGACATAATAATAAGTCCTTAATAAAACAGAACCCAAATGTCCACATTGGAGCACAACCCCCTTGAGGACTGTTGAGTTCTTTTTCTTAGTTTTTTTCCCCATCTACAAACATCCCCCATAACCTCTGAGAGCTATAAATGTATAATCTTCAAAAACAAGTAACTGAACTTTGTATCAAAGCTTTACAATATTCTCTACAATCTAGTTACCTGATCAGCTGGAGATTCCATTTTTGTGATGTGTATAAGATATAGACCCAAAAAGTGGAATAAACCATCCACAAATCATCCAGATTGTCTACACTGTGGGATTAAAGGGACATCATTGGATAATTCACGGACATATTCACTGGAAAGTTCAACTTCCCTTATGAATTGTTACAGAATCATTTGCTTCAGTGTATATGTCCCAACCATAGGGGGTGATATAGGAGACAACATAGACCGAGTCAATAGCCGTTCCTTCTCCGTGCTAACCATGTGACTCAGTCCATTACGTTTGCTCTCACAGTGCTACCTGGGATCGCCGCGGCTTTATACCTCTTCCCTTCTCACTAATTGATCCCTTTGCACTTGACGTCTCCTTTGCGACTCATTATTCTTGTTACATATTTGTGGAATGATTTTTTTTTTGATAACTTGAGCTTTTGTACATAACAAGGGATGGGTTGGGAATGATATCCTCATGTACGGGATCATGTTGCTATAATTCATGCTGTTTCTAAATAAATCAATATGAATGATTGGGAGTTGACTATGTGAACAATATTCGCACAATAGACAAGATGCATTGGACCATATACTTATTTATCAAACTTATCACATAATAACAATTTGGTCACATTTTACTACAGGACTTCCAGGAATACTCCATTGATAGGTGGAATCTAATAAGACTGGGGTTACCTACTCAATTTCCTCACTAATGAAGGATTATGAGGATAATCTTGTTTCCCTTAGTCCTAACAGCGGCACAATGTGGGATATTTCTGTCTCAGTGTGCTGGTAGGACAGGTGGATTTTTAATTAGCCAATTAATTAATCATGGCTTGCCCTATAAGAGGGCCCAAGAACCTCCCCCCCTGCGTGTATATACAAGAGTAACCTAATTATACATAGGTAACATAATATACTTATAACAATGACAAAATTCCTCCAGGCGGGAAACAAGATTATCTTCATAATCCTTCGTTCCCTGTCGTCCTACAGTGGCACAATATGGGGAGTTAGCAAGTAATCCCCTAGGGTGGGTCCTCACCACCAACTGCACTTAAACCGTGACCAAAAGCAGTAGCTTCTGAAGCCCAAGTGTCCAGGTGGTAGTGGGACACAAGGGTTGCCTCCGAGGACCAAAAGGACCAAAATACAGCAGCAAATTTGACTTAGAGACAAGGCTTTTGTCTCTGCCCAGGAGGTGGTAACCAACCTCGTGGACTGCGCCCTTGAATAAGAGAACTTAATTGTCTACCTGACCCAGCGTGAAATTCAGGCTTTGAAAGCCTTAAGCCCTTTGTGTCTCCCCAAGAAGTTGATGAGGAGGTTTTCTGGACTTTCCCACCTGTCCGGTCACACAGGACAGAAAAAAACATGCAGGGGGGAGGTTCTTGTGCCCTCTTATAGGGTAAGCCATAATTAATTAATTGGCTAATTCAAAATCCGCCTGTCCTACCAGCACACAGGGGCAGAAATACCCCATATTGTGCCGCTGTAGGACGACAGGGAAGATCTGATGGAGTATCTCCGGTGGTTCCACATGACAGAATAGAAATTCTCACTCCGTTTTTTTTCAGCATGAGTTACAGTAAATCTGTTTGGCCAAGACATACTTGTCCCAAACCTTGATCCCGTCCCTCTCTGCTCAGTGTCTTAAGACGAAAAAACAACAAAGCCATAGAGCACGGTCTTGATTTGGGCCAACGATGCGTGATTTCACGACAAGGTTACTGCAGGACATACTATAGTAGACTCCTCCCACTATATTATGCTTAGTGTAAGACCAGGAGGGGAACAGCATGACACAGTAATTCAGGGAACAACAAATAAAGAAGCTGTGTCACTCCTCACTCCTTAAAGAGGCTTTCCCGTTGAAGCAAGGTATGCCCATCCATATAATAGGGAAAAACTTGCAGATCTGTAGTTTCCAACTATCCTGACCCCCACTGATCAGAAGTATGTTCTGGCTCCTAAAGTGTTCTAGAGGGAGTGGGAGCATCTGGGGGCCGGAACTGCTGGCTATTCATATGAATTGCTAAAGTTCATCTACATGAACAGCAGGTATCGCCTGGCAATTCATTTGGATTGAAGGCTGCGCCCAGCTCTGCTACATCTGTAAAAGGAAGACATGATGTGTATTTATCATTTATAGCTGTGTCTGGCTCACTCTTATACTTATATGGGTAGCGCTATAAGATACACGTGTATGACACATGACTGCAGTGTTCATAATAACCTCTAGTCAAAATCCCTTTTCAGTGAAGACCCCCTGTCTAAAATTGAAGGATCCATTAAAAAACAGAAAGTGGATAAGGCCTTTGGACAACCTAGCATGTATTGTACATTGAATAAATGATGGAAAGATATATTACATCAGTAAATTGTAGATTATTTGCCACCTACACAGCAAGACAATTGGGAAATTGGGAAATTACTGAATAAAAAAATATCATCTTACAAAATGTATTTTTACAAAATTCAAAACCAAGATTTTACAAAAGTCTTGAAATGTTAAACACCCTTATAGCCGAGGACAGGCAAGTTCCAGACTTGTTAGTGCTAATTGTGTATGACATATCCCGGTGGGAGCGTCTATAGGGAATATGTGTTTACTGCTATTAATTAGTAATTACTGAGACCTGTATACAATGTATATAGACTGTATCCACACATTACCGTGTAATTAACAGTGAGACGTGTAGTTATGAGCAATGGGGATGTAACTTTGCTGTATGCTGTTATATGTTGAAGACTGCTCTTAATGTTTTTGGAAAGTTTTGATAATATCCTAATTAGAGAATATTATCTAAAGAGAACGTTCATTATGTGTCCTCATATAGGTGGCTCATTGCATGGTTGTCATAGCTAGCCAACTCTCTACAACCCAAACCACCATATTTATTCCCCAACCCTACCCATAGCCAGCGACTAAGAACGGTCTTTCGTTCGAAACGCGTCAGCTCTTGGCAATAACTGCATCTATATCATAGTATTTATTAGGTGAGGGTCCTATGTGTAGCAGCCTGGTCCCATAGGATCGACGAGACCAGCAGCAACAGCAACATCACTAAGACAGGACTCACCATTATTTACTCACCATAATTGATTTAGCTACAATGTTGTCTAAATGACATTCCAATGTTTTTACACTAGTATGCTGGTGTTGGTTATAGGGTTATCTGATCTTAGTATAGGGTTTTTTGTTTGCAAGCACTAAAAGTGGTGAACTCAAAACATTTAAATGAGGGTTGAACACCACGGCTAATTTAACCCTAAAGGTAACTCTGATACATGAAAATAGGCCCAGCAGAGCTACTTTTCACTCTTTTCACTTGGGGATTTTCGTGTTTTAAATATAAGCAATAAAAGTTCAATTTTAATAGGGACCTTTCTGAACTAAGTTACAAAAATTTTCCCTATACCCTGTGTATTCCTCCCAATAACTGCTATGTATCCCAACATCTATGTCTAATCATCCCTGTGGATATCATTTTAATATGTGGATTCAATAAAGAGAGTTTTTTAAATAACTGAAGACAGCGCTGGACCTCATCTCTTTATTCAAAGTTTTCCCTGCAAGGACTCATTCCTAGGTCGCAGGAAGTGCCGGGGTCCGGGCACATGTATCTTCAGAAAGATACAGCGGTGGTGATATTATTGTGTTGGGCTGTGTTTCCCTCTCCCCCATCTTCCCATATATATGCTTATCCAAATTGATAGCCATCAACAAAGAACTTAAAATCAGGGTTAGAAATAGATTAATCATTAAGCTGATGAAACCCTACAGTGTCTTGTTGTATACAATCATGTTGTTCCATATCCTCATCAGAAAACACTTGTGTATAAGTCGTCTGACTGTCCTTCCTTCCCCTCTTCCCCCCTGAATCTATTGGTAACAGGGTAAAGAAATTTTAGTGATGTGTAGCGTGAAAAGCTGATATTAGGAGGTATAAGTAATACGCATTGTAGTCTGAGTTTTCCAACCACTGCAATGTGCTGAGGACCGGGGACAATATACTCGTCGTACCATGTACGTCCTTTGTCCCCTGTCCGCTTATAACGGTAAATAGCAAGCCCCACGTTGGGCGCCGAGTTCTGTAACGCAATCAGATCTAAGTATCACTGTATTGAAGTCTAAATCAGTATAAAATGCTTTATGAGCCAGCTCAGAGAAACACACATAGTCACAAGGTGCAAGTATGTGACCATTATGGATTCTGAACTATGATGGCGGATTATATATATAATGTGATTAGTATAATTAACATAACATGATTAGATACAAAGTTGCCACTTACGTTTTATCACATAACTATTGTATAAGGCAAGAAGAAGTTTCATCCCATTATAGATAACAGTTTTCAGTAAAGAAGGGGACGAGCTCTGGGCAGCTCCCAAAAGAGGAATGTCAGGATGGACACAGGCACAAGCTGGCACCCTCACAACCCCTATATGGGGATTTGGTCATCACTGCAGGGGACCACCAGGTTGAGACCTCTAAAATTAGTCCTGGTGTAGGTGACGGCTGAGATATACTATTGCATAACACAGAGGGATCAGGCAAGACAGTAGTCAGAGCACAAGTCATGATGGGGATAGAAGAGAATGAAAGGAGGTCATGGAAAGATTTTTGGACCACCATAAGGTTCTCCCCCTAGAAGTCTGTCTTTTATATTTCTGCTAATAGCTTCATTATACCTATTATACCCCCCTCATCCCTAAATCCCTCCCTTCCCAGTCCCAACTCCAATGGCATTTAGTAAGTGTATGGCCAGATGGTATGCAGTGATGTGATTGAGCTGCCTGTGCCTGAGGCTGAGGTACTTAGCGTGCTCCCTTGTCTGAACTTTCATAAAAAGTTAAAATAAGTGCAGGGTCTTGCTGGGTAGTCTGTTCTATCACTGTATAATTCTTCATACATGATGTCCTATCAGTGTTTCTGTGGCTAACAATCTCATTATGGCTTCAGCACATTTTGCATTTGTATCTGAGGCTGTGGGCATGTACGCTAAGGTGCAGGCGGCCCCTCGGCTATCCATTACTACTACTACTGGTTTCTTTATCCTTAATTCTTTCAGGAGTCAATAAAGCACTATCACAGCTCTAGACAACCATTATCCCTTCTACTGCCCCAGGTCTTTAGGAATGAGTAGTATTAACCCCTCCAGGGATGTGACCCTTAATAGGATTATCCATTTTCTACTATTGATGGCCTATCCTTAGGATAAGCTGTCAATATCAGACAGGGATTCAACAACCAGAATTGGTTTGCGAACAGCACAGATCCCAATAATGTTCAAATGCCATGCTTGTCGCAACAAAGTGTAGGTACTGTAGTATTGCCCCATTAAAGTCTATGGGAGAGCTCTACAGTACAATTGAACAATGCGTCTCCCAGCACATTAACTATACGGGGAACTTCCTCCATTGACCACAAGGTGAGGGACATTTCACCTTGTCAGGAGGAGATAATTTGGAGGGTGCATAACATAGTGCATCTATATCCGATATGGCTGAATATTTGGCTGCTATATGACAACATTGACATTGAGTTACAATATGTTATTGTTCATTTTGGATCATTAATTATTGGAAACAGCGCCCTGGTCCCTGACGTCCCTGCCTATCGACTACGGAGAAGAGGGAGCATTGGGCATCGCAGATGTCTTTGCAGAAGATAATAATGCCGTAAATATAAATCTAACAATCAATTTGCATTTATAGAGATGAGTGTAATGAGTCACAAGGGACTTGGAAGACCAAAGGGATTCATTATAGTCAGACAACATACTCTATAAAGCTGTAGTGCTCCGAATTCTTACCAGGACATCTGTGAATAAGTTGCATGGGAACAATGGTAACTCTTTCAATGATTGATGTCCTTGTTGGGTAACCCGAAAACTTATATTTGCAAGTTTGTTGAGCAGAGACCCTTTCTTCAGACAGATAGGCAAACAAAGAGAAAAGAGCCCAGGATTTAAAGGGGTTTGCCCACAAAGACAACTCATCCCCTCTCCATAGGACAGTTGCAGCTCAGTTGACGTCCAACGACTGGAACCCGCACCAATCATAAGGATCCCTTCCTGGGCAAACCCCTTAAAACATTACACCAAGACATTGGTTGGGCGATACATCGTCATGATAAGATAATAAAGGTAAAGATATGAATGTGTACAATAGGTATGGCTGGGAATATATGGGAATTTTGGTGATTTTTTTGTAAAATTTTGCAACTTATTTAAAATTGAAATTGTATGCACTGCATAGCATCGAGTCTACCTTCACCACACATCATAGGCAGAGGCTCCAAGACCTTGTCACAGAACCTGGAATTGGGCCCATAAAATATTATATATAATCTATAACCAAGCTGGGTCAGGGGCTCCATTGGGTCCCCTCAAGGACAGGACCTTGGGTGTCACAGTTACCCCGATACCCCTTATAGTGAGCTGTGCTCCTTTTCTCACATCATGTCATGTCAGAGCTATACTTGGTTTGTAGGATTTATACATTTGCACAAGGTTTTTCATTGTTTGTAGCTATTTTTCATTCCATTGCACCTAAAACTAATTGGTCCATAATAGCAAAGAGAAGAGTAACAGACAACTGCAAGATCAGACTACACACTGGGACCTGTTTGTAGTCTGTAATCATGGAGACATATTGGTCTGCAAAGGAGCTGTATACACAAAACCTTAGAGTTTTATCAACCCTATTTATTGAAAAATATGAAATATCCTATTTGGCTTAAATAAAGCAAATACATTTGCGTTTAGCAGGGGCGTAACTTGAGGGGGGGCAGAGTGTGTAGTCGCAACGGGGCCCAGGAGCCTTAGGGGGTCCATAAGCACCGGCATCAGTATTGAGATTGCAGCTTCCATCTGGCCTATAAACCAAGGAGACCCACAGATTACCCGACCAGACTAAGGGTGAATAAACTGCTTAATTCACTGTAGGGATGAGGTAGGGGCCCTGGACAAAAGATTGTACCGGGGACCACAAGACTTTAGCTACACCACTGGTTTTGAGCCTCCATTCTGCACTTAGATGTATTTACTAGACTATCCGGACTATCTAAATTGCAACATTAGTCCGATTTCAAATTTTTGGGTTATTTTTTAGAAGGCTGCATGTGGTGGTTGAGATGATTCGATGGAGGCTCTTCAATGGTGTCAATCTGAAGGTCTATTACTGTTATTGGTTTGCTCTAGGTAAGGTTGTAGCACTTTATTCACACCAAGGGGAAACATGAAGACAAATCAAACAGTGGCATATTTCATCATAAAGGGAATATCAGATGTTCCTGAGCTCCAGGCCCTGATATTTGTTCTGGTTTTATTCATCTATCTCATTGTTCTTGTCGGGAATTTGAGTCTTCTTCTCCTGGTCTGCCTGGACTCCCATCTTCACACTCCCATGTATTTCTTCCTTGCTAACTTGTCCATAGTGGACATGATGTCTTCCACTGTCACCCTACATAAGATCCTTCTAACGTTCCTCACTGGAGATAACACGGTGGTCTACCTGACCTGTATAGTACAGTCATACATGTTTGGATCCTTATCAGGCCATGAACTCTTTATATTGACGGCCATGAGCTACGACCGATACGTGGCCATTTGTCGGCCTCTGAATTATCACATTATTATGAACCTTAAGACTTGTCTTGTATTGGCCTCGTTTTGTTGGATATTTGGTTTCATACAAGTCGTTCCTTATGTCTGGATTATATCTAAGATCTCTTGTTATTCCTCCAACGTCATTGACCACTTCTTCTGTGACCTTGTCCCGTTCATGGACATCGCTTGTAGTTCCACTTCTGTATTGCGGAATTTGACCTTCGTACAAGGAATGATTGTTTATATAATTACCCCATTCCTTCTGACCTTTATTTCTTACATGTACATCATAACAACCATCATGAAGATACGTTCCAGTATTGGTAGAAAAAAAGCCTTCTACACGTGCTCCTCACACCTCGCCGTCATCTTGTTGCTGTACACAACTCTGATCTCCCAGTATGCAGTTCCTGGTAATAGTGTGGGGGACAAAAAACTTTTCTCCCTATTTAATACAGCGATAGTCCCCGTACTCAATCCAGTAATCTATAGCCTGAAGAACAAAGACGTGAATACGGCCTTTAGAAGAACTCTAAGAAGGGGTAAAATGGCCGAGCGCTGATGCTATTTTATTTCCAAATAGACCTGACCTGGGTGTTTTTTAAGATAAGTCCTCATATAACTCTTCTATACAAGGATGAAATAACTCCACTGCACCATGACAACACATTACCACCACACGATGTCGGAATATTACCAGTACTGAGTAGGGTTGAGCGATCGGGATCGGAAAAGATCGGATCTCGATCGGCAATCGAGTAAATTTCATGATTGCGATTGGGTTCCGATCCCACCTAAAAAAGATCGGGAACGGAATTCCAATCCCGATTGCTCAACTTACCTGCACAGATCCACTGCCACTGCTGCTTCCCGTTCTTCTCGCTCCTCTTCTCTCGGCAGCGGATCTGTGCAGGTAAGCGGACACCAGGGGGGACTAAGTAGCCAGCGGATTTTTTTTTTTTTCAATCACTACACAGTGTGGAGTCCAAAAATTAAAGTGTTCAATTTTTGGACTACATAATATATAGTGAATAGGATCGTTTTTAAAATCCGATCTTTGATGCCCACATCCCAGACTTCATATCTGCAGATGAGAAGAGGAAACTCTATATCCTACTGGGAGAAGAAGAGGCCACTGTGGAGATCACTGCCCAATACGTGTCCAGCTGTCACCAAACAAGAGGAAGATGAGACTCCATGGACTGTTATACCCCAAACCACCCACCCCACCTCCCCATATAGCGGCCACCAACTAAGAGGAAGATGAGACTCCACGGACTGTTATACCCCAAATTACTCACCCCAGCCCCCCATACCAACCACTCCCCCCCAACTCCAACTCCCCCCCACACTCTACTAGCTTTGGCAATGCCAAATATCTATTCGGACGTGCCAATAAAGCTTGTTTGATTTGATTTGATAATTTAAAAAAATATCCCATTGACTTGCATTAGGATCGGAATTGGGATCGGGATCGGGTTCGAATTGAAAATGATTGGAAATCAGATTTTAAAAACGATCCTGAAATCTCAAGATCGGCTCAACCCTAGTACTGAGTAAAAAAGGTCCAAGAATAATTTTCTACCATACAGTGACCATATAGTGGTAGATAACACCTTTATATAAGAATCCCTCTGTTGATAAAGCCACAATACAAATGTCCATGAAACATTAATGTTGTTCAGACTGTCTCTCCACACAGTTTGTGTGACTTTTGTTCCTTACACACTAGTAGCCAACCTTTATGCCTTTATACAATGGTCGCCCACCTTTGTGCCCCCACACAATGGTAGCTGAGCAGTCGTCTAAGACTCTTGGAAGGTTCTTATCCATGGGCCATGACCAGGTTCCCTTTCTTATGACTCTTTAACTTAAATGTGGTCTGTCTTAAAACTATATTGGTTGAGGATTAATTATTTGATGGGTTACCCAACTACGGGGTCCATGAATGGAAGGGACTGTATGTAATGGAAGGGATCATGTTTAATGCATTGATAAAATACATGGAATGGACCTTTGGAAAACATGGGGGTGGCAAAATATGGCTCCTAGATAATGGTGGAGTGGTTACCTGATGGTGGAGATGTACTGGGTAAATTCTGGGACCCAGAACCGCAGCCGACCAGAGGACATCACATGTACAGCACACTACAAGTCACAGCAGGACCCAGAAACCCAAAAACCACTCACCTCGGTGGGTGTAGAAGCAGATGAAACTGGTCAGCAGAGGAGAGTGCAGGATCAGGAGTTCACCAGAAGATGGCGGAAGCACCGAAGAGTAGTCGTACTAGCCGGGTCAGCACCAGGAGGTCAAGCAGTTTCCAGGGATGAGACAAGAGCAGTCAGACAAACCAGGTCACACACAGGAGGTCACGTGGCACAGGAGGATGGAGCAAAAGGATAGTCAGGCAAGCCGGGTTATACACAGGAGGTTACATGGTACAAAGTTACAGGTCAAGGAGAGTAGGTCTGGAAGGCAAGCAGGGTCATACACAGGAGGCAAATGAAGGTACACAATTGTTGGGGAGGAATTGAGGTCAGAGGGCAAGCGGTCAGACAATTTAATAACAGGATAGTGCAGAGCGGGGCCAATACCAGGAACTGAATAACCAGCGGTGAGCCGGAGCAAGAGCCAAACTGAAATAGACTCTGGATCACTGTCTGACCCTTTGAACCTGGAAGTCTGCGCTATGGTCCCAGAAGGAGACCGGCAACCCCCTCAGACTATTGCAGAGGTTCTGATCCTGCCCCTGTTGTGCAATATTGGTTAAGCTTCCTCTTTGTTTCTATATACTGTAGAATTCTTCAGACTGCCATCAAACAACAACGCTGCATTTTGTGAAAGTGAGGAATCTCTATATGAGCATGAAGATTTATCTATAAGCTTCTGAAGACTCCAATCTCCAAAACATAGTATATGTCATAGGATACATGATTGTACGAATGTGACACATGGTATCATCAATCTGGTGAAACATGTTACACTCTATCTTCTTCCTTAGACCGTTTTCACATTGACATATTCAGTCTGCAAAATACAGATCATAGGTCGGCCATATTATCTAGCAGATATGGGATTCATCTTGGACTAACTAAAATGACCACAGTGACATCTATCACAGTAAATTATTATATTCTGGGGTCTCTTCTGAGGCCTAGAGGGGGTGTAAAAATAAAATAAAATTATTCTCATCTTCCCTCTCCTCTTTTGGGCCTCCTTGAAGCAATTGGTGCCCTCCTGGTGATGTCATGTGTCCGGGGTCAGTGCTGAGGTTTGTGATTGGGCCACAGAGGTGACATGATGATATCATGATGCTCAGGGTGCCCATGTCACCACTGAGGCCCAATCACAAACATCAATGGTTACCCCAGGCACATGATGTCACAGAGGAGATCGAGAGAAAGAGCAGAGGACGCTGCAAGGAGGTCAAAAAGAGGTAATGGAAGGGGAATATGAATATTTTAATTTTTTACATCTTCCCTTGGCCTCCCCGTATTACACTCTGGACTCTGAATGGATCTCACAGTATAATAATTTCACTTTTGATTCTTGCCATACTCGGGAGATTTGCCCATCTCTATTTCCAAGACCAGTGGCATAACTATCACAAAGACAGCAGAGACAGGGACCGGGCCATTCCTAGGTACGCCACTGTCCAAGACCAAATACTGAACTTCATCTCCGTCTCCAAACATCATAGTCATCTTTGCTATGAGTCTCTGTCTCCCAGCTGGACCATTATACTGTACTAAAAACAGCATTACAATACGGGACAGTACCGTAGATGAAAGTGACTATGATGTCAGTGAGTCCAGGTCCATATTTAGCGGACCTATGCCTGTGTGAAGTCGGCCTTACTCCACCTCATGGCTAGGACACCCTCTCTATTGCTTCATATGGATGAGATCCAGCTGACCACAGGGTCAAGATTCATTTAGTAAGATGTCCTTTAGATTTGAACTGTCTATAGCGTGTGGTGGTTTATTCCCATTGGCGTACATGTGCAGGCTCTGATCAGATTTTGGTATTCAAAAACATTCCAAAAACATGTGGCCAAAAAGAAAAATGAACTAAATTTTATTAAAATTTTCATTGTAAATTTTAGCCTGTAAAACACGCCATATGAACATTCCCCAACAACGAGCATGTAATAAACAATAACATTGTAACAAGCAAACATAAATCTGCCATTGATGAAGGAAATAGAAATGTAAATCCCATCAATATTTGGGGTGACCTTTGCCCTTTGGAGGAGGAGAAGTCCTGGAAGTGATGACACTGGGGACAATCACTTGACACTAAGGGTTAGTTTATTGGGATGATTCACAAATATTAGATCTTTTTGATAAAATAAGATGCGAATAATAACAATAAAACACAGAAGATCTAAAGAAGACAAAGATGAAGGAAAAGAAAGAGAAACGGAGCCAAGACAAAGAAGGAAGGTGGGAGCAAGGAGAAGGAGGACATCAAGGAGGAGGGTGGAGAACCATCCGAGATAGAAGCCTGTATAGGCAAGAAACCTTCACAAATGCTCAAAAAGGGTCAATCTTGTTAGGCAATGAAGCCAGAGACTTTGGGCTCTCTAATACATTTCTTAGAGGGAAAGCTTGATGAAGGTCTCAGCGCCATCATGCTCTTCCACCAGAGTCTCCTCCATCCGCACGGTGGAAAGGAGTTCGCCAGATCTTCAGACATAGGAGGACATGCAGTTATCTACCGCTAAGAGATAGAATCTTTAGTAGCTACATTTAGAATGTGACACAAATCTCTCAAATGGTAACGTCAACAAAAAAATTAAAACGTCATGTATTGTAAGATATGAATTTTCAGATAAAAAATAGCATCTTTATTATTAATCCACACAAGTTCTTAAGGGGGTTTTCTGGGATTTTTTTAATGACCTATCACTATAATAGACCATTAACATCTGATTGTTTGGGGGCCGACACAAAGCCTCCACGGCGGTCAGATGTTCCATTGCTGCTGGGCCTGGTACTATATAGTGTACAGAGTCATGAAGACAACCCCTGTCCAATTCTGCTAAGGCATATGGACAATAATTCCTCACTCCAAACCTTCATCTATGGGCCTGTAAGAGTAAGTCTCACCATCTCACACTCAAGTATCCTTGTGCCTAGAGTATTTCATGGAGAACCATTCCTCGTATAGACATCATGTCACATTTCTATGGCCAAGGCAGATGACAAATTAGATCTTTTGGAGCTTTTGGAATTCTATGGTGTGGACATAATTCTCAGAGTAGCTTTTAGTTTCAATGTTTCCTATATAGATTGGTAAAATAAAATGAGATACATTGTACAAGATCAAGACAAAATCAAGATTTCATAGGCTAAATGGACATGTTACACCAAGTCGTCCTTTTCTTCCTTAGAGCATTCTTCATGTCTTTGTTCTTCAGGCTGTAGATCAGTGGATTTAGTAGAGGAACCAAAACAGTGTTGATCAAGGTGTAGAATTTCTTGTAGTCTAAGTTACTTGGTAGCATATACTGAACAATATTAACTGTATATAGAAGGATGACCACAGTGAGGTGTGAGGAGCATGTGTAGAAGGCCTTACGCTTGCCCGTGGTGGTCCGGATCTTCAGGACTGCCATTATTATAAAAATGTAGGGCACAAAAGTAAGAAAAAAAGGGAAAACTGCAAAAAGAAACCATCCTTCAATAAAGAATAATATCTCTAATACAGAAGTATCACTGCAGGTCATCTTCATTAGAAGGATGATGTCACAGAAGAAGTTGTTGATTTCAATGGAGGAATAACATGAGAAGCTTGCCAGTATCCACGCAGAAGGAGCTATGAAAATAAAGCCCAAGGCCCAGCAGAGAGAAGCCAACACAACACATGTTCTCCGACTCATAACCAGTTGATACCTCAACGGCATACAAATGGCCATGTATCGATCATAGCTCATGGCGGTCAGTATGTACAACTCATGGACGGTGAAGGATCCAGACATAAAGGATTGTACCATGCATCCATAGAATGATATTGATTTGTCCCAGGTCATAAAACTGGTAAAGATCTTATATAGCATGGTGGAGGTAAAAGAGACATCAACGATGGACAGGTTGGCCAAGAAGAAGTACATGGGAGTGTGGAGATGACTATCCAAGCAGATCAATATCAGGATTGTCATGTTTCCTCCAAAAGTTGTCAGGTAGACAAACAGAATCACAACAAAGATTATTGCCTGTAATTCGGGGGTATCTGAGAATCCTTTCAGGATAAAATATTCATTGATGGTCTTATTCACGTACATCTGTAGGACCGAATTCATAAAACCCAAAAGCAACCTGTTATGAGCAGATCGGTCATTGGTCAGTCTGAAGGAGCATTACAATAACTCTACATACTATCTAGTGTCATGACCATACAGATAAGAGGACAGTCATGACCTAAGCAAAGCCAACCATATGATAATGGCACTGGTAGTATTACAAAAGACAAGACCATTTTGCAGTTACATGCTCATGTTCATGTGGACCTCTGATCAGTCACTGTGATGAGAACATTCATGGATTTAGCCTATGGTTGTGGTTGGAGCCATCATCCTTTGTCAGCACATCATTTTGGAACTGAAACGCAACCTATAGCTGCTTCTATGGGCCTCATCAAATATGGGATCCATCTGCACTCAAAGATGAGTTGAGGTCAGTGGTGAATCTGGAAGGTGAAAGTGGAAAAATTAAGGTATCATGGTCTAAGGGAAAAAGTGTATAGAGAGGAAACCATGCTCCTTTATGTCATGATGGAACAGGTCCACCAGTCCAATGGCCATTGTTGTAGAAGGTGCAGAGATAACAGTTAGACCTAGGTCATAGGGACTGAGCCGGCCCAAAGGCAAGAAGAGGATACAGTTCATATCAATGGTATATGGTCAGCAGAGGACCGCACTTGCTACAATGGACATGGTAATGTGACCATGGCTTAGTCCCAGGTAACTTCCATCGAGTGGGACCTCCCGGCTTTCTTTGGTAGACCAATGTTAGTGGTTACTTCTCAGGTCTAATCTGTTACACTTGGTCACACACCTTATCTCTTAATATTCTTATATATAGAGCACCAGATATATCTACTCTCTACTAGAAATGATACTTACAATGTTAGAGGTCAAAGGAGCCCGAGACAAGACCAAAGATCCCCAGATGGTAGATGTTTCCGATGGATTGTCTGACTCCAGTTACTGTGCTTTCAATCAAGTTAGTGCATACAGTATAGGTATATATATATACTGCATATATACTAGTTACAACAACTAATGAGGTCCCCTGGGTGCTGAACACATTTGCCCATTAGCAGATGATCATTGTTTGTTTGTAGTTTACATACACCGGTGACATTGTGACAACTAACAGACAAGTGGATATATTCTATTGTATTATATGTTACTAATTGATAATACGAGATTACTGTACATTGTATCAGACTGAGGATCCTTGGGCTACTAGACCATCCAACAATCCCTAGGAAACAGATTCTAGTACCTCTCATATTTGGGTGTCTTCTGCTGCACCATTATTGTGTTGGAGCTTCTGGAGGGTCTTCTAGTCGCCTGAATGTTCTCCTGAATGCAAATAGACCAGTGAAACCCTCGGTGTACATGTATGGCCAGCTCCCCATTCACTTCTATACATCTTCCAGAATGGTGGTTTCCACCAGTTCCATAGAAGTGAATGGAGTGGTGGCCATGTAAGCGCAGTACTACTCCATTTATATTCAGGAGCAGTGACCACAGAAGCACACCACTATTTCACTAGCCATCAGAAGAATTTTTGGGCGCCCATTTTCCTGGTCACTGGGGCACAGATGGACCCCCAGGAATCTGATCCTAATGGAAGAAAAGTGTCCTTTGTGGCAAACTTCTTTAAGGTACTTGCTTGTAAGTTAATAAACCACTCCAGAGGATTCAACATATCTATCTATACATCATGTGGAAAGTTCATGGAAATGAATTGGAATTGAGTAATACTTTATTGAACTGAGTGTTTGCACTGCGCGGGTTGGTCATGGCCAGTGTTCTTGTCATCGTCATTTCAGCCATAGTCAGTGCCAGCCTCATCTCCTAGTTGTGGCTGTAAAAACTCCATGTCCCCCTCCACATCTTCCTCCTCTGCCTCTTCATGGCCTACCTCCCATCCACCTTAACATGACATTGCTTAGGTCCCCAAAAACTCTAGGCCAGCAAACAAAAATGTAGAAGCTGTTGTCCCTTCATTCCTGGTGTGAGCACATTAGGGGGATGACATCATTGACTGTTGCCCCTATGGACTCTTCCAAAGCTGGTCGGTGACCCACATCTCTCATGAGCTGCCGCTGCCTAATCTCGGGGTGACCCATGCTTCCCACATTTTGGTGCATTAGATAATCTTTCACTACTTTTTGTTGCTCCTACAGACGGTCCAGCATATACAAGGTGCAGTTCAATCAAGCTGGGACATTGCAGTTCAAGGAGATTGTTCTGTCGCTGCAAGTCTAAGAGGATGCTTAAATCCACATAAGGATAGCTGGCATGTGCGGGCTCTCTCCTGAATATGGTCAAACCCTTCTACGAGCCATCAAACTTTTAAAAAAAAACATTGCACCACTTCATTTAGGAGGTGCACCATGCAGGTAGAATATCTTATATAGCCCAAATTCAGTGCAGACATATCCAGTGGGCATTTGGTTGATCGATGCAGAATAGCGACTACTCTGCGTCTATAGACTCATCACATGTAAGACAACATGGCAATGCTTCAGCTTACACACATGAAAGGAGTGAGGAGGAGTGGAAGCAATGCTGTGCCTGGGTGCTGTTGGAAATTTAAAGATGTCCATTGTGTAGGACATGGAGGAAGTGGGTAAGCAACTTGTGGTGTTGGAACTGGCCATGCACAACCATAGAGGTGTCACAAGGCCCTGGTCTTATAGTGGTGGTGCAATGACTCAGTGGGCCTAAGACTGGACCCCATTCACCACCACATGACGGTACAAGGCAAGGCTGTCGTTCTTTGAGAAATAATTGCAACTAACTATCCTCCATCAAGGCTGAGCAGATTCCATCAGTCGTCTAAAGAAAACAAAATCCACTTCATGGTACAGAAGCAGTGCACTTCCAGCAACTTGGTCGGGTGCAACTTCACTTGGTACCTAAGTAGATTATGCCAGCACAAAGCCATCACCCGCAGTGCAACATTTCTTCCTACACCCGAGCTTGCCCTATCTCTTGCCTACCCTTCACTGTATTGTTTATGTTTTGGCCAAATACCATTTTGCCCTTTATTGTCACCAGCCTCATACTCTGATGTCATCATCTTACTCTGATGTCATCACCCTGATCCGATTCCTGGATTCTGTCCAACACACAATTGTTATCGTCACAATCACCTCACCACTTTTTTCAGACTGTGGTATACCATGGACTCCTTGCCCCGACCTCTAGATTTGCCTTGCATGACATTACCACCACACCTATCAGTTAGGGATGTACAATCCAATTTAGATAAAACTGGGTTTAATCTGAATTTTCCAAACATTTTGGGCCCTCATACAGTAAGTTTCCCGGTTACAGGCCCCCATATAATAAGGGCACATGTTATAGTCATCCATACAGTAAGGGCCCCTGTTACAGACCTCTATATAGTGAGTGCACCCATCATAGGCCCCCACACAATATAGTGCCCCCATACCGACCCCTACAGAGGTACTTACTCCTGCAGGTAATTTTACTTACCTATTCCTTCTCCTGTGTATGGCCTGCCCTGCTTAGGCCCCCAATGCCTATTGTCCTTTATTATCAGGATGCAACATTTGGAAGATGACCTGCAGCACCCTGTAAGGGCCGAAGACGAAGGGGTTGTGGACAGGAGCAGGGATAGGTAAGTGAAAAACAGCCTTTTCCTGCTGGTGTAATCCAAAGGATAATGGCCAAAAAATGGAGCTGGCCAGGTCTCCAAAGATTGCAGGCCCGATACCAGCTGTAGTGGTATATGGTGGTGGTAATGGTCCCTGATTTATATAATATCTTAGATTATAAAAGGAATCCAATCTCCATTACGTTTACCCTTTCTCAGACCTAACAGTTTGACCCAGGAAAGGCGCCATAACCGATAGCAATTTTTAATGCCGTCATAGTATCTACTATTGTGACCTAGAATATCCCATAGTCATAGACTGATCTGCTCCCAATATGTCTGAATTGTTTATTCTTCTACACGTAAACAAGATCCCATGATCCTCTGCACAGTTCTTGGAACACATACGTCATATTTCAGTTCTTTGTGTTAAACATCTAAATATAATCGTACAGACAGAGATATATAATGGAATACTAAAAGAATGATCACATTATTAGTGAGGGCCTTGTTCTCAAGAGCTTACAATCTACAACGTAGAAGTGGTAACAAAGTGGCCAAAGTGTTTATATCATGGTGCAGCCATTCTTATTATCTAGAGTAACACAAATACATAAAGCTGGATGAGCGGTCACCAGACGTGAGCAGATAGGTCCAGATCCAAAGTGCTTGGGAATGAAGGGTTACACTTAGATAATGACATTGTGTCCGATGTGATAGTGTAGAGTGGAGGGGTGAACGAAGGGGGGTTAGTTCGGGGTAAGTAACTGTAGAAATGTTATAAGTTAGGAAATGTAATGGGCTTGCCTAAGCAATTTTGGTTTTAGGATGTGCTTGAAGCTGTTGGAGTTGGTCTGTTTGCCCAGGGTAGCGCATTATAGAGAAGGGGTGCAGCTCTGGAATAGTCTTTGAGATGGGAGTGGAAGATCCTGAGAATAGAATATGCAAGTCTCCAGGCATTGGCAGAATGGAGTGTATGGGTAGGGTGGTAGACAGAGATGAGGACGGACATATGGAGAGGTGCAGCACTATGGACAGCTTTGTGACTGCCACAAACTATACATGGACAAAACAGAATCTTTGCTGCAATGAATACTCAATGGGGCTGCTATAAATGGGCCTTTAGCAATCAGTAATTCCATCTAAATGATGTAGTCAAAGATTATACAAAAAGGGGTTAATCATGGTCTTGCCAAAACCAGGATTAAGCCCATTAGTGCAGAGACCCCCTTCTTTAGAAGAAGGAGTCCCTGCACTCTGAAACATGAAATCCCCTGAGTGAATCGAGTTGTAACAAACCAGATTAATATTCCAAAAAGTTAGGATTTGTTCCAAACCCAAAACTTTGATGGTTCATCTCCTGCGGACAGAAAGTGAATTATTGTCAAGGCTGCACCTGGGCAGATAATCCTGATAATTGTACACTTTCTGTTTTACTAATGTGTTAGTGTGTCACCTTTATATCCAGTACTTATTTTATTATTTTATTAAGTTGTGTTCCATAGAACTATTACTACCTAGGTTCATCACTTTTCATCATTCCACAAAAAATTTCCACCATGTTCTTGCCCATCCTTCCAGCATATCGAGCTTAACTGGTTCACGGACATCTTGTAGGACAATGAAGTCTTTCATGTAGCCTATGAGTTTCTCCAGGAGAACCTTTACGTCTTACAATATCATTATCCAGATGAGACTGAATGAGTTAGATGGACATGTTACACCAATAGGCCCTTCTTCTCCGTAGAGCATTCTTCATGTCCTTGTTCTTCAGGCTGTAGATCAATGGATTTAGTAGAGGAACCAAAACAGTGTTGATCAAAGTAAAAAATTGTTTGTAGTCCAGAGTGTTTGGTATCATATACTGAATGATATTAACTGTATAGAGCAGGGTGACAAGAGTGAGGTGTGAGGAGCAGGTGTAGAAGGCCTTATATCTGCCCGTGGTGGTTCGGATCTTCAGTATTGCAATTATTATAAAAATATAGGGCAAAAAAGTAAGAAGAAATGGGAACAGGAAAAAAAGAAACCATCCTTCAATGAAGAATAAAATATCCAATACAGAGGTATCACTGCAGGTCATCTTCATTAGAAAGTTGATGTCACAGAGGAAGTGGTTGAGTTCGATGGACGTGTAACATGAGAAACTCGATAGCACCAAGGTAATAGGACATATGAAAAGAAAACCCAAGGACCAACACAGAGAAGCCAACACGACACATGTTACTTTGTTCACAACCAGTTGATACCTCAATGGGATACAAATGGCCACATAGCGGTCATAGCTCATGGCGGTCAGTATGTACAACTGATGAACTGTGAAGGACCCGCACATGAAGGATTGCGTCATACACCCATGGAATGAAACCGTTCGGTCCCCAGTAATGAAACTGGTGAAGATCTTATGTAGCATGGAGGTGGTGAAAGAGATGTCAATGATGGACAGGTTGGCCAAGAAGAAGTACATGGGAGTGTGGAGATGACGTTCCAAGCAGATCAGTATGAGAATTGTCATGTTTCCTCCTAAAGTGATCAGATAGATGAACAGAACAAGAACAAAGACTATAATCTGTAACTCGGGGGTGTCAGAGAATCCTTTCAGGATGAAATAGTCAATGAGGGTCTTATTCATGTACATCTGTAGGGTCAGATTTCTAAAACCCCAATAGGACCTATTAGGAGTAGATCAGTCATTGGTCAGTCTGAAGGAGCATTGCAATAAACTTTATTCAACATATTGTCTTGTACTTACAGATCAGGAGCTCACTTATGACTTATGTCAATGCTGTCCATATGATGAAGACACCAGTAGTAGTGCAAATAGACAGGAAGACTTCTGCGTTATAGGTTTCAGGTTTCAGTTGGTGCATATAAGTCTACCATAATTGTTGCCGCCATTATTACGTGTTAACGCATAGCTTTAGAAGGGAAACACAACTTATAACAGCTGCCCTGTGTCTCAGCAAATACGGGGTCCATCTCAATTCAGAGTTGAGGTTACTGGTATCTGTAGAAGGAAAGAGGGGGGAAATGAACGTAGATCACGCTATAACCAGGAGATGTAGCCAGAGGCATATCTAGAGGATGACAAGGATGGCATGTGGCCCAGGTGGGTGCCAACAAACCACTTTTATGTACAGGTGTAAAGTAAGGTACAGCTTTGTTGAACCCACAATATAGGAAAGAGAAGTCCAACCTTCTGGTCAACACTAGGGTTGAGCCAATCTTGAGATTTCAGGATCGATTTTAAAATCCGATCTCTGATCATTTTCCAGCCGATCACGATCGTGAAATTTTGCTCGATCGCCGATCGGGATCCGATCTTTCCCAATCCCTATTGCTCAACCCTAATTGTATATCATATATACAGTGGGGTTGAGCTGATCTTGAGAGCTCAAAATCTGATTTTCGATCATTTTCCAGCCGATCCCGATTGTGAAATTTGCTCGATCGACAATCGGCATCCGATCTTTCCTGGTCCCGATCACTCAACCCTAGTCAACACCAATGAAAGCTGATGAGCAAAAAGAATCTGTGCAGAATTTTTGTGATATTTGCTGCCACAGACGCCAAGGTGCGGAAGTATCCTTAAAAACCAAATAAGATTTTTTACTTGACTTCCAAATAACATTGAACGCCTAATATTGTAACGGTAGGTTGAAATATTGATCATTTCTGCCTCATCACAAGCAAATGTAACGTCTGGTGTCAATTCTACTGCCTGCACTTGGAAGAGAACACACTGGAAGTGGCAAATCTGGATCCATGCCATGTGTACAAATAAGGAACATATGTATGTTTATCTTATTTGTCATTGTGATAGTTGGACTATATACATACCCATCCTGGGCCAGGGGTTGGACTCGTGGTATAGGGGATGCTGTCATATCTCAACCATGGAGACTGAGGAAACTCCAAGTCAGTTGACACTGTTATTATAAATTGCATATGGTGGACAAGAATTCCTGTTACAAATGTTGCAAGGCAATGTAATGGTGACTTAGAACAGGACTGAAACTGAATTTTTGTGAAGGCGCCTCAGCAATACATGGGGTAGGGATTCTTTGATTTATTTTTGGACAAGGGTGATAGTGGTCACTTCTTACTCCATACACAATACGTTATGTTACTACTACCATCAGTCACATTATGAATGTGGTGGATGGATGGCAACCTATCTCTGAGAGTGGCCGTACCAGTGATAAAGTCTCGGAGCTGTCTGATGGTCTTGGATAACAATCTCAACAATCTGGTTTGCAGAATTGTGTTGTCTGTTATTATATGGATGATATGTCGATGTTTGAGCGCACTCCTCTCAGGCTCCTAGCTCGCAGACCCAATTTTCCTTCACTATAATATGGCACTGGTAAGTTCTCAGGTCCCAAAACAAAATAGGACCCCGATGTAATTCAAAGTGACAGCCTATGGCCTAAGAAGGTATTCTTGATCAGAATGGGCACCACCAACTGGGAAGTCCAAGCCTGCATGTTGTATCCATAACAAGGCTGAAGGACATGGAAGTTCTTCTGAAGGGAATCTTGTCATGCTTTAGTATGTTTGGACAACAACTCCAGGTAATATGGCTACTATTATGTTTTTATAGTATAGATCACCAAACCCAGCTTTGTAGGACCACCATACAGATGAATTGCTATAACTAACAGTCTCTATCACCTTTCTCTTCTGTCTCTTCTTACATGAAGCAATAGTCTATGGCAGGTATATCAGTTCGCTATACTTACAATGTAAGTGGTCAATGTAGTCCAAGACAAGACCAAAGGTTACCAGACGGCAGATGTTTCTGATGGATGATCTGACTCTAGTTTCTGTGTTTTCATTGAATTATTGCATACAGTATATGAGTGTATATATATATACTGCATACTGTATATACTACATAATAAAATTAATGAGGTCCCTGGACTTACTTGTTAGCAGGTGCTTATTATTTTCATGCAGTATCTCCCATCCTCTAGTGACAAGATGACAAAGTATACCATTGAGGTTTTATTACTGTATATCTCATATTGTATTATACATTGTATCACTACATGGTAATACATGGAATAGTCACATGACATCTTACTTTTTGGAATGTGGTGGTCAGAATCTGGTGTATACAGTAAATATCCAAAAGGGAGTGTCCTGGAATGGCATATTCATGATGTATCCTTAGGGTGGACCTTCAGTATGTGATCAGAGGGGGTCCTACTAGGGAACACAAGCAAATTTTGTGCCCCTCCCTCATTAAAATTGTCAACTTGGGAGAGTCTTCCACAAGGGGATTTTAGAATGGCTAAGTATACTCATGGCCGTGGCTATGGGGTCGCTATAGGGAGCTACTGAAGCTGGGAGCCGGCTGTAACTTCAGCCGGAGCTCCCAGAGAGATGGCAGGGAAGATTTATTCCCTTCCCTGCCATCTCGATCGCTGTGTATACAGCACTCAATGACCGCTGTATACATGGCTACGGGCGCCGCCATGATGCGGCTGCCCTCTGACCCGGCGGTCATGTGATCTGCTGGGCTCAGTGTCTTGCAAGAGCTGCTGGGTCCTACAGGACCAGATCAGCTCTGTACACTGTGTATACAAGGTGCAGGAGGCTGGATTCCTTCCTGCAACTGAGGCTAATAGAAAAAATAATAATACGCTAATAAAACGCCGTTATTAAAGGTTAGAGCCCCACCCCTGATGACACCATACAAAATAAAAATTACCATAACGGAGAGGAAAAACTATATTATAAAAGTTTTTCAGCGACACTTTGTGTTATTAAATTAAAAAAATAAATAAATTGAAAACCAGACACAGTTTCCCTCCTATTTTGTTTATATTTTCCTGGATATAAAAAAAATTAAAACACATTCAAAAATAAAAACAACATAAAAATAAAGCCCTAGGTGTCCCCGAAAAAAGATGCAAAAATTAGTTGACTGAGACATATGAGAAAAATGTTACAGACCTCAAAACCGCACATACATAATAAACCTAAAATGTGTCTGGTCCTGGACCACAAATTGGCCGGTACTGAAGTGGTTAAAGAAAAAAAAAAGTTACATTTATTTGTCATATTGATCCATCATTAGAAACATTGTGTCCATTTTACTTTAATGGTTTGTAACACTTCATCTATACACTACAAAGGTTTGATGGAATCTCATTGGTGACGCGGCAAATGTCTAGGGGATGGTCCAGTTCCGGCCAGACGTGAGTCAGCTTATCCTCAGATATGGGCACTATGATTTCAGTTTTGGGTTGTTCAGATCCTGTGGCTGGGGGAGGGGCAGATACAATGAGTCCTTGATGTATCCAAACAGGGTCCCAGAGTGTTAGGTCTGGTAATCAAGTGATTTTCCTGTTGACAGGCTCTCTTTACAGGGAATCTACGCACAGTGACATTTGTAGTGAAAACATTTTTGAAGACTTATATAAGTGAGTTGTTGCACTGAGCTGGGCCTTCAGCTTTTGGAGCATTGCTCAGACCCCCACCATTACCTGCCTGCACCACCTTGAACAGTGGGAGTTGATCCTCCCACTGCTATGACATCACCCGCCATGTTTGAGCAGCAAAAGCAGCGCTCTGAGGGCTGACGGCCCGCCCCCAGTGCACAAATTGCCTCTATGCATAACAATCAGTCCAGGATAAAAAAAAGTTTTTATTTTAGGCTGGGAAAGAATTAAAAACCTATATTCACCTGTCCTGCTGCTCCGGTGTCTCACAGCGTGGTCCGATCCTGCTGCTGCAGAGTTTTCTTCCAGCAGAAGTCCTCACTACCTGTTTTGTCTCATGTCCTTTCCTTAGGCCGCTGAAGCCTCAGATTGGCCTCATTGGTCATGTGATCGCTGAGGCCAATCAACTGTCTAAGGAAATGGACATTGGACGTCACGGTGCGAAGACGACTTCCAGCAAAAAAGAAAGCAGAGCAACAGGACCGTACTGGAGACACCAGACCACCAGGGACAGGCTCCATCACCTCATGGGCCCACCAGTATTAGCAATCAAGGGGGATCAAACAGAGAGTCAAGTTGTACTTTTTCTTTTCCTTTTTTCTTTTAATTTTTCAATGTTTCTTTTGCGTCCACATCTAGGCAGGTTAGCCACAGTGCCATGGGCTTTACACTTCTTGATGACACTGCGCACGGTAGACACAGGAACATTCAGGTCTTTGGAGATGGACTTGTAGCCTTGAGATTGCTCATGCTTCCTCACAATTTTGCTTCTCAAGTCCTCAGACAGTTCTTTGGTCTTCTTTCTTTTCTCCATGCTCAATGTGGTCACACAAGGACACAGGACAGAGGTGGAGTCAACTTTAATCCATTTCAACTGGCTGCAAGTGTGATTTAGTTATTGCCACCACCTGTTAGGTGCCTCAGGTAAGTAACAGGTGCTGTTAATTACACAAATTAGAGAAGCATCACATGATTTTTCAAATAGTGCCAATACTTTTGTCCACCCCCTTTTTATGTTTGCTGTGGAATTATATCCAATTTGGCTTTTTGACAATTCTTTTTGTGGTTTTCCATTGAAGACAAATTAAATGAAGATAATACCACAGAATTTGTGACTGCAATCATTTTCTGGAAGAACATGAGTATTATCTGACAGAATTACAGGGGTGCCAATACTTTTGGCCAACACTGTATAATACATATGATAGCTCTGAATGTAACAGTTGTGAGAAGATCTTGAAATCAATTTTGTCACAACAGAGAATGACTGGTGTCTACAATTGTTGCAATGCAGTTCAGCGAAATTCTTTTAATTCATCATACACTGAATTGTTGAATGATCAGATGTTCTGTAATATGAAATGTATAAAAAACCCAACTTTCTAGTGACCTGAACTTGGCTTGCCATAGAACTTGTTCATACTATCAGACATACTTGCATTATTTGTGGTCTCTCCTTGTCTCATCATCACTGTCCCCCTCGGTCTTTTTTATTTTTTAACTAGATTGTGAGCCCCAATCTACAAACTTCTTGCAGATGTTGTTCCTGGTGGGATTTGAACCCAGGACTGCAGCGTTGCAGGATTGCAGTGCTAACCACTGAGCCACCATGTGGTCCCCCTCCTCAGTCTTTTTGTGCCACCATATTGGAGAGATGTGATGGCCATGGATGTTACTCTACATGGTAGGTGGTCACACTTACATCATATCATAGTGTCATTGGCCAGTGTGGTCACATAGGTCAGGCTACTGTGATGTGAAAGTCTACAAAAAAGTTAAACTTTTGCATATCTAAATCATGAAAAATGTTGCCGTTTTAAAGGTTTTCTCTAACCACGTTGGTGGTGACAGTCTCGGGTCTTGATCAAGAACTTTTGATTGTCTATAAATATATATATACAGTATGTTTATGCTCATGGGAAATCCCATTCACTTACATGTAACCATCACACCCATGTCCATCTTTTATTCCCATACTCCCAGTTATGTCCCATATCATTACAGCCACCTCGGTGCATTACTTTACATTGATCATTTCTGCCACGTTCTGGCCCATTTGGCCACATTATGGATCTTACAACGTTTAGAACATTGAACTCTTAGTATAGAAATGTAGCAGAGAAGAGATTTCTCTTAAGGTCTCTCTGAGTTTCAATGTTTCGATATAAATTTGTACATAACAGTAATCCAGAACATAGACAGGACTGAATGAGTTAGATGAGTATTCTACGCCAATAGGTCCTTCTTCTCCTTAGAGCATTCTTCATGTCCTTGTTCTTCAGGCTGTAGATCAGTGGATTTAGCAGAGGGACCACAACAGTGTTGATCAATGTATAGAACTTCTTATAGTCCAGGTTACTTGGTATCAGATACTGAATAACATTAACTGTATAGAGCAGGGTGACAACCGTGAGGTGTGAGGAGCAGGTGTAGAAGGCCTTATATCTGCCCGTGGTGGTTCGGATCTTCAGTATTGCCATTATTATAAATATATAGGGCACAAAAGTAAGAAGAAATGGGAAAACTGTGAAAAGAAACCATCCTTCAATGAAGAACAATATATCCAATACAGAGGTATCACTGCAGGTCAACTTCATTAGAAGGACGATGTCACAGAGGAAGTGGTTGAGTTCAATGGACGTATAACATGAGAGACTCGAGAGCATCCAAACAATAGGACTTACAAAGAGAAATCCCAGTGCCCAACATAAAGAAACCAGCACAACACATGTTCTTTGGCTCATAACCAGCTGATACCTCAATGGCATACAAATGGCCACATATCGATCATAGCTCATGGCGGTCAGTATGTACAACTCGTGGATTGTGAAGGATCCGGTCAGGAAGGATTGTGCCATACATTCAGGGAATGATATGGTTTTATCCCCATTCGTAAAACTGCTGAAGATCTTATATAGCATGGAGGTGGTGAAAGAGATGTCAGTGATGGACAGGTTGGCCAAGAAGAAGTACATGGGAGTGTGGAGATGACGTTCCAAGCAGATCAGTATGAGAATCGTCATGTTTCCTCCAAACGTGACCAGGTAGATGAGCAGAACAATAACAAAGACTATAATCTGTAATTCGGGAGTGTCCGAGAATCCTTTCAGGATAAAATACTCAATGAGGGTCTTATTCACGTTCATCTGTAGGTCCAAATTTCTGAAACCCCAAACCTGTTACAAGTAGATCAGTCAGTGGTCAGTGTAAAGGAACATTAATCTTATACCATATACGGTCATTTACATACAGGTACATATAGACAGACCTTATGATTTAACCATAGTTGTCCATATGCTGAAGACACGAGTGGTGGTGCAAAAGATGGGACCTTTTCTGGGCTACATGTTTCAGGGTTGACCTAGACTCTGATCAGTCCATAGATTAAGTCTACTGTAGTGGTAGCCATAGCCATGGTCACGTGCCATTGCATAATTTATAAAAGCTGCCCCAACAAATAGGCTGACCCATCTTCACTCAGAAGTGAGATCATTCGTACATGTGGAAGGCAAGAGCAGGAACATGATTGTACATGGGGAGACCAAAATACCATAGCTACAGTATAGGGGGAACAGTCAGGACTGAGCCATGGGGATCGAGGGGCCCAAAGGCCCTCCTTCTAAGTAAGACTTAGTATAAATAGCATATTGGAGACAGAATTTACAGATTTTCTTTATATAATGGTGACTTAGTATTGAATAATAGACAGAACGGAATCTGAATGGTGGCAGAGACCCCTCGGCAAAACAATGTGCAGGGACTCTGTTTTTTTTGGTAAACAGTTTATGCTGGTTATTTCTTATTCCATGTACAATCGTTTATGATATTACTAAATGTTTACCCTCGATCATAGTGTGAAGATGACGCTTCTATGGGTAGTAACCGATCCCCGAGATTGGCCAAGATGAGGATATAGTCTCAGAGCGGCAGGGTGGCCTTGGCTATCAACTTGAATAATTTTGTTAATAATCTGGTAATTTTTAGATAATGGGGCTCTGATAGGTTATCAGGTCTAAATCCAAAGTTGGGGGCAATGATATTGGACCATCCAATATAATGCAAGGTTCAAGGTAACCTAAGGACATTAGTCAGCATGGATCCAAAAAGGCATCACCACCTAAAAAAGTCACCACCTAACATGGAAAATCTGATGTAAACTAGAAGGAAGTTTTCTTTTTAGGGGAACTTGTTATACTTGCTATACTTTGGTTAATATGGGTATTGGCATTATATCTCTATAGCTGGAAAACCACCATGACCAGTTCTGGTAGGACCACTGTGCAAACCATACGCGGTCCATCTCTTATTCAATCCTTCTATATTTCACACTAACTCTCACATTTCTCTTCTATATCCTCAGACATAACACAATATCATGTAGTAGATCAGTTCAATATACTTACAGTATGAGTGGTCAAGAGAGCCCAAGACAAGGCAAAGCGTTACCAGATGGCAAATGGCAGATGGCACCCAATGGATCACCAAACTAATGCTTCCAACCAAGTTAGTGCATCCAGTGTGCCAGTATATATATACTGCATATATACCAGTTACTACAATTAATGAGGTCCCCGGGGTACTGGAGCGGCAGATGGAATATATTTACTCATTAGTAGGTGCTCATTGTTTGTATACAGTATCAACCATCCTCTAGGGACACGATGACAACTTACATGATTGACATTTATTATATCTCATACATTATACATTGCAGTAATACATTGTAACATAATAGAATACTTATATGAGAGCCTATGTTTCGCTGTGCTGTGGTCAGTTTTCTATCTCCACTTCTATTCAGCCGGGATGTGCCCTGAATTTGACCAATAGTTGCTGAAAACAAGGACCAAGTTTGTCCCCAAGAACGGGGACTCCGAGTTGATGTCACCCCATTTTTTTTTTTTTTTTTTATGTAGATTGTGATCCCCATATAGGGATCACAATGTACATTTTTTTTCCTATCAGTATGTCTTTGCAGAATGGGAGGAAATCCACACAAACACGGGGAGAACATACAAACTCCTGCAGATGTTATTCCTGGTGGGATTCGATCCCAGGTCTCCAGCGCTGCAAGGCTACAGAAGGTCTCAGGGCTCTATCTACCCCCTTCCAACCTCTATAACACAACCACAGCCTTGGTGAAGTGACAGTAATAGATAAGGTCCCTGTTTATTGTATAGGGGCAAAAAAAGAGGAGTTTTATACTTTGGGGGCCATAAGGAAGTGGTCATATAATTTGGGGAGCCATAAGAAATGAGTCATATACTGGAGGGCCATAAAAAGTGAAGTCATATACTGTGTAGTGGGCTATAATAAGGGGGGGTCATATACCATGTGGTGAAATAGAAAGAGGAGGACATGTACCATCTGATGGGCCAGACAAAAGGGGTTGAAATACAAGGTGGGGAGCCAGAACAAGGGTGTTGTAGAGGAGGGGTGGGGGGGCAGAAAAAAGTGGTCATGTAAAAGGGTTGTGTTATACTATGCGGTGGCCAAATATGGTGATTTTATTGATCTAACAATGGGGGTGCATGTCCTAAATAGGGAGGCCCTATCACAAAACCAAAGATGACTGGTTCACCCCTGATCCCTGCTAGTATGTAACTAATGTTTAAAAGCAAATATTAATAAGCAAACAAGTCTTATGCTGCAAAAACCGGATTATGAGACGAAGGACGGCCAATCGTAGTAGTGTAAGTGGAGCGGGGGTAGAACTTCTTTATCTCAGTGGATTTTGAACTACTATTACTTTTTGGGGTAGTTCTATTAGTGCAGGTCACTTCATTCTTTATTTGGTTTTTGCAGGGAAAGACTGATCAATTATGCCAGAATCGTACAGAAGGAGCGTGTTTTGCTTGGCTGAAATTTGTGTTCTTGGCCTTTTTGGACACACCTAGTGCTAATTGACCTTATTTGACTCAGAGAATTGTGATTGATTTTTGCCTCTACACCACAATGCAGCTTTGTAGTACACACAGTACAGATTGGGTACAGACACTGAGAATTTGTGGCTGATTTTTCGTGGCAGTGGCTACCCAAGTCCCACACAATCTGCTCAAACAGTGTTGTGATGAGACAGACAGACCTTCCTATCCTAGTCTCCTATCTCTCTAGATCAAAAAAATGTATCAATCCTAGGTCTTCTTCAGTCTTAAGTACACCAAACCCTCATTTTATATTATCTGTGTAATTTCCTATCTACTTTCTAAAACCCTATCCTTCTAATCTCTCCCCACAGCTTCCATCAGATATAATAAGCAGAGGCCCAGGGGAGGTAAGTAAACATAGCAAACAGTGTTACTAACCTCTCCTGGGTTCCACTGGGCTTCCAAAGCAGGTCCCACTTGTTATGGACCTCTTCTGACCTCCCAAATTATGTCAACAGCCCTGGGACTATGATTGGGGCTCAGCGGTCACGTATGATACACCAGCGTTACATTTGCAACTCATCTTCCCATTCCTGATTCTCGGTCTACACTATCTTGTCCTCTACATGTGTTTTTGTCCTCTCCTCCACCCCAACCACACACCATTAAAGTGCAACCCATTAATACCATAAATCCTGGACCCACAGCAATCTCTTCCAGGTTCTCCAGAAACAGAGGCATTACATTTTATCCGATACATTGTCGCCAACGAGTGAGAGATTGTTAAGATATCAAATTGAAACTTTTTGATTCTTAGAATTCTATGTAGCCTTATTTGAATAATAACTAAACAGACTGATACAAAACATGATTGTATACATTGTATAATATCAAAGAAGATTAGATAAGTGAGATAGAGATGTTACAACAAGACGACCTTCTCCTTAGAGCGTTCTTCATGTCTTTGTTCTTCAGGCTGTAGATCAGTGGATTCAGCAGAGGGACCAAAACGGTGTTGATCAAAGTATAAAGTTTTTTGTAGTCTGGATGGCTCGGTATCATGTATTGAATAATATTAACTGTATATAGAATGATGACAACCGTGAGGTGTGAGGAGCAGGTGTAGAAGGCCTTACGCTTGTCGGTGGTGGTCCGGATCTTCAGTACAGCCATTATTATATAAATATAGGACACAAAAGTAAGAAGAAATGGGGAAACAACAAAAAGACACAATCCCTCAACGAACAATAATAAATCCATTACTGTGATATCACTGCAGGTCATCTTCATTAAAAGGACAACATCACAAATAAAGTGGTCGACCTCAATGGAGGTATAACATGAGAAACTTGCAAGTATCCAAGAAAGAGGACTAATGAAGAGAAAGCCCAATACCCAACAGAGAGAAGCCAACACAAGACATGTCCTTCGGCTCATAACCAAATGATACCTCAATGGGATACAAACGGCCACATAGCGATCATAGCTCATGGCCGTCAGTATGTACAACTCATGAATCGAAAAGGATCCGGACATGAAGGCTTGCATCATGCACCCACGGAAAGAAATCTTCTCATCCCCAGTCAAGAAACTAGTGAAGATCCTATGCAACATGGAGGTGGTATAACAGATGTCAATGATGGACAGGTTGGCCAAGAAGAAGTACATGGGAGTGTGGAGATGACGTTCCAAACAGATCAGTATGAGAATCGTCATGTTTCCTCCAAATGTGATGAGATAGATGAAAAGAACAATAACAAAGACTATAATCTGTAATTCTGGAGTGTCCGAGAATCCTTTCAGGATGAAATACTCAATGAAGGTCGTATTGAGGAACATCTGTAGGGCCAAATATGTAAAACTCAAAAACAATCTAGGATGAGGAAATTAGTCATTGGTCAGTCTTAAGGGACATTACCATAAATCTTAATCATAATGTCACATAAATAGAAATAAAGAGTCGATGCAACCAAAGTTGTCCATAGGATGAGGGAACCAAGAACATTGCAAAAGATGAAAACATGTCAGAGCTACAAGTTTTAGGTTTGAGTTGGTCTCCGACCAGTCACCATGATGACTTCTATCCATAGATGACATCTGCTGTTGTAGTTGGAGCCATTATGATCTGCCAGCAGATAAGGCGATCCAACCTTACTCAGAGAAGACGTCACTGGTAACTGTGAGGGGTAAGAGTGGGAAATCAATGTAGATCTTGGCACGACCAAGAGACCATAACTACATTATAGGGGGGCCTGAGCCATGGTAATTGAGGGGACCCAAAGATCAGTCTTCCATGTAAGAAGATAGTTATTATAAATAGAGTATGGTAGACTGAGAGCCCTGTTACAGATTGGACATGAAAAATATTACGGTGACTTATTCTTTATTGAAATGAATCAGAATATTGGTGTTGGCCACTCGGCAGAACATTGGGTTGGAGCTCTTTGGTTATTTCTTATTCCATACACCCCAGGTTATGATACTACCCTGTCGCAGTGTGATGGTGATACTTGTCCCTCATAGAGAGTGTCTAAACCGAGGATACATTGTCACCCCTGCCTGGAGGCCTTGGCTAGCAAATTGAAGAAAATGTTTCCTAATATTTTTGGCAATCTTGTGTTGATAACCTTTTTAAATGGAAGACATTTTTAGATGCTTTATACAAGGTTTGGTGGGTGTCTACCCCCCCTAGACCCTCAGGCCCCTAAGTGGCAGACCTACAGATCTAGGGCAGTTGTATCAGGCACCAACCCAAAATTAGACGGAACAGTCAATACAGGTCTACTCTAGTTTAATGCAAGATTCAAGATAACCTAAAGGCAGCACTGATCTATAGGGTCTCTAGAACCTCGTAAGTCCAACCGAGACTGTTTTTATCACTGAAAAACTAAATTTAAACCAGAAGGAAGTTGTTTTATTGGGAAACTTGTCATACGTTACTTGTCAGGTAATATGGGCAGTAGCATTGTATCTCTAAAGCGATAAGACCACCATGGCCAGTTGTGATAGGACCACTGTGCAGTAAATATCTTATACGACCCTTCTATAGGACATGTCCATCACACTTGGCTTCTTCTATCATCTTTCTCTTCATGTGTTAGTAGGCAGCAGATATATCAGGTCAATATACTTACAATATTAGCGGTCCGAAGACCAGACGCTACCCAATGGCAGGTGCTTCTGATGATCACTTGTCTCTAGTTACTGTGTGTTCAATCAAGTTATTGTATACAGTATACGCACACACACACATATATATATATATATATATATATATATCCTGCATATACAAGTCGCTACAATTAATGAGGTCCCCAGGGTGCTGATAGGACAGATGGAATACACTTACTCATTAGTAGGTGCTTATTGTTTGTATACAGTATCGCCCATCCTCTAGTGACACGATAACATTGTATTATCTCTCATACATTATGGGTTTAATCACTACATGATACAGAATGAGATTGTACTTATACTGTGGCCACCAGTCAGTATATAAGCTGTAAGTGCCTGACTCCATCTTGTGTTATAGTCCAACATAAGGTGGACAGAGCTTGTAGTCCATTCCCCAATAAAGCACTTCCATCTGGTCTCTCCCCCATGTCCCCTGATAATGTGGAGTTATTGCCCAGCTCTGAAATGGACATTTGCACTGGGTCCCTCTCTATACTACGGTATGTGTCTCTCATACACGGTATATTATACTTTAATGTATTGGAGGAATTGTTCACCCACACCATGGCCTTTTAGGAGTGGCCTTTTAGGAGTTATATTGTATATATATATATATATATATATATATATATATATATATACAATATATATATATATATATATATATATATATATATATATATATATATATATATATATATTGTGCTACATTCAGAATACACTGACCCTGACCAAGATAACTGATTCAAAACACACTGTGTGCAGAACTAGACAACTATGGCAGTGTACCTCTTGGTGAGAGATCATTGACTGCTTCCCGCTCCTCTATGACACTTAAATATGTTTTATTATTAATATTATTATTATTGTTTATTTATATAGCACCATTAATTCCATGGTGCTGTACATTATTATATTAATCCCATGGTGCTCTGTACATTATTATATTAATCCCATGGTGCTCTGTACATTATTATATTAATCCCATGGTGCTCTGTACATTATTATATTAATCCCATGGTGCTCTGTACATTATTATATTAATCCCATGGTGTTCTGTACATTATTATATTAATCCCATGGTGCTCTGTACATTATTATATTAATCCCATGGTGCTCTGTACATTATTATATTAATCCCATGGTGCTCTGTACATTATTATATTAATTACATGGGGCTGTACATTATTATATTAATCCCATGGTGCTCTGTACATTATTATATTAATCCCATGGTGTTCTGTACATTATTATATTAATCCCATGGTGCTCTGTACATTATTATATTAATCCCATGGTGCTCTGTACATTATTATATTAATCCCATGGTGCTCTGTACATTATTATATTAATCCCATGGTGCTCTGTACATTATTATATTAATTACATGGGGCTGTACATTATTATATTAATCCCATGGTGCTCTGTACATTATTATATTAATCCCATGGTGCTCTGTACATTATTATATTAATTACATGGGGCTGTACATTATTATATTAATCCCATGGTGCTCTGTACATTATTATATTAGTCCCATGGTGCTGTACATTATTATATTAATCCCATGGTGCTCTGTACATTATTATATTAATCCCATGGTGCTCTGTACATTATTATATTATTCCCATGGTGCTCTGTACATTATTATATTAGTCCCATGATGCTGTACATTATTATATTAGTCCCATGGTGCTGTACATTATTATATTAATCCCATGGTGCTCTGTACATTATTATATTAGTCCCATGGTGCTGTACATTATTATATTAATCCCATGGTGCTCAGTACATTATTATATTAGTCCCATGGTGCTGTACATTATTATATTAATCCCATGGTGCTCTGTACATTATTATATTAATCCCATGGTGCGCTGTACATACATTATTATATTAATCCCATGGTGCTCTGTACATTATTATATTAGTCCCATGGTGCTCTGTACATTATTATATTAATCCCATGGTGCTCTGTACATTATTATATTAGTCCCATGGTGCTCTGTACATTATTATATTAATCCCATGGTGTTCTGTACATTATTATATTAATCCCATGGTGCTCTGTACATTATTATATTAATCCCATGGTGCTCTGTACATTATTATATTAATCCCATGGTGCTCTGTACATTATTATATTAATCCCATGGTGCTCTGTACATTATTATATTAATCCCATGGTGCTCTGTACATTATTATATTAATCCCATGGTGCTCTGTACATTATTATATTAATTACATGGGGCTGTACATTATTATATTAATCCCATGGTGCTCTGTACATTATTATATTAATCCCATGGTGCTCTGTACATTATTATATTAATTACATGGGGCTGTACATTATTATATTAATCCCATGGTGCTCTGTACATTATTATATTAGTCCCATGGTGCTGTACATTATTATATTAATCCCATGGTGCTCTGTACATTATTATATTAATCCCATGGTGCTGTACATTATTATATTAATCCCATGGTGCTCTGTACATTATTATATTAGTCCCATGGTGCTGTACATTATTATATTAATCCCATGGTGCTCTGTACATTATTATATTAATCCCATGGTGCTCTGTACATTATTATATTAATCCCATGGTGCTCTGTACATTATTATATTAATCCCATGGTGCTCTGTACATTATTATATTAATCCCATGGTGCTCTGTACATTATTATATTAATCCCATGGTGCTCTGTACATTATTATATTAATTACATGGGGCTGTACATTATTATATTAATCCCATGGTGCTCTGTACATTATTATATTAATCCCATGGTGTTCTGTACATTATTATATTAATCCCATGGTGCTCTGTACATTATTATATTAATCCCATGGTGTTCTGTACATTATTATATTAATCCCATGGTGCTCTGTACATTATTATATTAATCCCATGGTGCTCTGTACATTATTATATTAATCCCATGGTGCTCTGTACATTATTATATTAATCCCATGGTGCTCTGTACATTATTATATTAATCCCATGGTGCTCTGTACATTATTATATTAATCCCATGGTGCTCTGTACATTATTATATTAATTACATGGGGATGTACATTATTATATTAATCCCATGGTGCTCTGTACATTATTATATTAATCCCATGGTGCTCTGTACATTATTATATTAATTACATGGGGCTGTACATTATTATATTAATCCCATGGTGCTCTGTACATTATTATATTAGTCCCATGGTGCTGTACATTATTATATTAATCCCATGGTGCTCTGTACATTATTATATTAATCCCATGGTGCTGTACATTATTATATTAATCCCATGGTGCTCTGTACATTATTATATTAGTCCCATGGTGCTGTACATTATTATATTAATCCCATGGTGCTCTGTACATTATTATATTAATCCCATGGTGCGCTGTACATACATTATTATATTAATCCCATGGTGCTCTGTACATTATTATATTAGTCCCATGGTGCTCTGTACATTATTATATTAATCCCATGGTGCTCTGTACATTATTATATTAGTCCCATGGTGCTCTGTACATTATTATATTAATCCCATGGTGCTCTGTACATTATTATATTAATCCCATGGTGCTCTGTACATTATTATATTAATTACATGGGGCTGTACATTATTATATTAATCCCATGGTGCTCTGTACATTATTATATTAATCCCATGGTGTTTTGTACATTATTATATTAATCCCATGGTGCTGTACATTATTATATTAATCCCATGGTGCTCTGTACATTATTATATTAATCCCATGGTGCTCTGTACATTATTATATTAATCCCATGGTGCTCTGTACATCATTATATTAATCCCATGGTGCTGTACATTATTATATTAATCCCATGGTGCTCTGTACATTATTATATTAATCCCATGGTGCTGTACATTATTATATTAATCCCATGGTGCTCTGTACATTATTATATTAATCCCATGGTGCTCTGTACATTATTATATTAGTCCCATGGTGCTCTGTACATTATTATATTAACTCCATGGTGTTCTGTACATTATTATATTAATCCCATGGTGCTCTGTACATTATTATATTAATCCCATGGTGCTCTGTACATTATTATATTAATCCCATGGTGCTCTGTACATTATTATATTAATCCCATGGTGCTCTGTACATTATTATATTAATCCCATGGTGCTCTGTACATTATTATATTAATCCCATGGTGCTCTGTACATTATTATATTAATTACATGGGGCTGTACATTATTATATTAATCCCATGGTACTCTGTACATTATTATATTAATCCCATGGTGCTCTGTACATTATTATATTAATTACATGGGGCTGTACATTATTATATTAATCCCATGGTGCTCTGTACATTATTATATTAATCCCATGGTGCTCTGTACATTATTATATTAATTACATGGGGCTGTACATTATTATATTAATCCCATGGTGCTCTGTACATTATTATATTAGTCCCATGGTGCTGTACATTATTATATTAATCCCATGGTGCTCTGTACATTATTATATTAATCCCATGGTGCTCTGTACATTATTATATTAATCCCATGGTGCTCTGTACATTATTATATTAGTCCCATGGTGCTGTACATTATTATATTAGTCCCATGGTGCTGTACATTATTATATTAATCCCATGGTGCTCTGTACATTATTATATTAGTCCCATGGTGCTGTACATTATTATATTAATCCCATGGTGCTCTGTACATTATTATATTAGTCCCATGGTGCTGTACATTATTATATTAATCCCATGGTGCTCTGTACATTATTATATTAATCCCATGGTGCGCTGTACATATATTATTATATTAATCCCATGGTGCTCTGTACATTATTATATTAGTCCCATGGTGCTCTGTACATTATTATATTAATCCCATGGTGCTCTGTACATTATTATATTAATCCCATGGTGTTCTGTACATTATTATATTAGTCCCATGGTGCTCTGTACATTATTATATTAATCCCATGGTGCTCTGTACATTATTATATTAATCCCATGGTGCTCTGTACATTATTATATTAATCCCATGGTGTTCTGTACATTATTATATTAGTCCCATGGTGCTCTGTACATTATTATATTAATCCCATGGTGCTGTACATTATTATATTAGTCCCATGGTGCTCTGTACATTATTATATTAATCCCATGGTGCTCTGTACATTATTATATTAATCCCATGGTGCTCTGTACATTATTATATTAATCCCATGGTGCTCTGTACATTATTATATTAATTACATGGGGCTGTACATTATTATATTAATCCCATGGTGCTCTGTACATTATTATATTAATCCCATGGTGTTTTGTACATTATTATATTAATCCCATGGTGCTGTACATTATTATATTAATCCCATGGTGCTCTGTACATTATTATATTAATCCCATGGTGCTCTGTACATCATTATATTAATCCCATGGTGCTTTACATTTGGGGGTTACATACAATACACAGAATATACAGGTAGATATAATACTAACAGTGACTGACTGACACAGTGGGGTAGAGGACTGTACAGATGGTGGTGCGGTGATAGAGTTATTGGAGGTTGTAGGCCTTCCTGAATAGGGGAGTCTTCAGGGCCTTCTTGAAGCCTGTGATTGTGGGGGTCAGTCTTATGTGTCTCGGTAAGGAGTTCCAGAGTATGGGGGATGCACAAGAGAAATCTTGGAGACGGTTGTGTGAGGAGCGGATGAGAGCAGAGCGGAGTAGGAGGTCATTGGAGGATCTGAGGTTACGTGTGGGCAGGTAGCGGGAGATGAGGTCAGAGATATATGGAGGGGACAGGTTGTGGATGAGGTCAGAGATATATGGAGGGGACAGGTTGTGGATGGCTTTGTATGTTTGCGTTAGTAGCTTGAATTCAATTCGCTGGGCTATGGGTAACCAGTGGAGGGACTGGCAGAGGGGTGCAGCTGATGAAGATTGGGGGGCAAGGTGAATTAAACGAGCAGCGCAGTTTGAGGTGGACTGGAGGGGGGCGAGGGTGTTAGCTGGGAGTCCATGGAGAAGGGTGTTGCAGTAGTCTAGGCGGGAGATTATGAGGGCCTGGACGAGCATCTTAGTCGTTTCAGAGGTGAGGAAGGGGCGGATTCTGTGGATTTGGTGGATGTTCTTGAGCTGGAGGTGGCAGGAAGTGTTGAGGGTTTGAACGTGTAACTTGAAGGATAGGTCAGAGTCCAGGGTTACCCCAAGGCATCGGGCCTGTGGGACAGGGGAAAGTGGGGTTCTGTTAACATTAATAGATGGGTCAGGTGGAGGGGCCACATGGGTTGGGGTGAAGATGATGAACTCCGTTTTCTCCATGTTCAGTTTGAGAAAGTAATAAAAACTTCAAACACAATACTGAGGCACTGAGTGATCTGGTGCAGGAACCAAGATGGCCACAGGCAGGAAACACACAAAACACCATCTTACTAAAGGACCAGGACTAGCAAAACAAAGAGATCATCAAATCAAGATCCTGACACAGTGATTTACAAGGGGAAGACCCTGTTTGATTCGGGTTACCCTAACCTATCTGTCTACCTATCTGATAGTAGCTGGTACTTGCGGTGCACCAACAGAAAATTCCCCCTGAAGAGCCAACACAGAGTAGCCCAATATCTCATCCTAGTAGCAGCAAAAATGTTCCTGGATGCCGGACAAAGTTCCTCTGTAAAAGCCACAAACACCACAGTACAGAACCCCCGGTAGCAGCATTGCCCCTAATCCATCCCATCTCCTAATGGTGGGTCCAGTCTTCCTCTTTGCACCTTTAGCCATTGGCAGCAGCGATCTCCTCGCAGGTTCTTCAGTCTTTCTATCCGCAGACACTTCACGGATAATGCGCGCCTGGTGTTATCAGTGCAGGTTCCGAGTTGGGGCCCCTGCTTTGTGTTGAGGTATGATGTGGCAGGGACCTGCGTCTCATTATTCAGACCTGTCTTACAGTGTGAGAAGTAAAGGTGCAGACCCCAGGAAAGCAGGGACTCCGAGTATTACAGATGACTAGGATGCTGGGAGACCTGGCACAGGATTTAGTCTGGTAAATATGGCTGCCATCCGGTCCCCATCTCCTGTATATGTCTATGCAAGCCAGTTTTAGGATCCCTCATCAACAGAAATTTCCCATCAAAACTCTTTAACCCCTAATAGTCATATTATGATAACAAAAATTTTTAAATGTTCCTTTTATTAAAGATTTTTGTTACAAGTAAATACCAAAAACCAAAAAGACTCCAGTGCCTTAAGTGCAATCTGCCTCCTTATGCCAAGTTCATATTAGCATTGGAGGACCAGAACAATGGACAGGCTGACCGCTATAATAGCTCCCATTGACTATAATGGGGTACGTTGGGTGTCCATTGTTTTTTTAAACTGAAAGCAGCAGACGAAAAAGCCACGCATGTAGGTGTTTGTGGTCTGCTGATTTTAGGCGGATATTGCGATGGAGTCTCGTACGTGAATATGAATATAGTCTTAGTAATGACAAGTTATTCTACTGACCAGTACAGTTAGAACAATATCAAATTTATACAGTTGTTGTTGTTTTTTATTACTTTTTTACAATAAAAAAAATCATTTTACCAGGCAAATGTCTGATTACTAAGCTGGGACTGTAACGAGCCGTACACCTGTGCATCCATCACATGACTATAGACTGTATATCACATGACTATGGATTGTATATCACATGACCACAGACTGTATATCACATGACCACGGACTGTATATCACATGACCACGGACTGTATATCACATGACCACGGACTGTATATCACATGACCACGGACTGTATATCACATGACCACAGACTGATTTGTATCCACTGGAAGTAAAGTATGAATAACAACAAGCAGAGATCTAGAAAACCCTGAGGAATTGGTACATAAAGTATACTGGAAAATCGTACAAGATTCTATTATATAAACCATAAGATTTCTCTCTCATTATTGGATTGAAAGTGGATGACCCCTTTAATTCACTTTTATTTTTACATACTCTTTGAATGATCAGATCTTCATATTTCTATGTATTGGATGTGGGAACCTACAAAACAGAAACTCAATTTGCTTATAAAGCAGTTACTCGCGGACCAGACCCCATAGACTATAATGAGGTCTGCGGGGTTCCCACCAGAATAATGCAGAGACAGAAGTCCTACTGTATGTCCAGGTCATCACTGCCCATAATTACCAATAAGTCTTCCAATTCTCTGATGGAATTGACCCCACTGGCCAACTGTTGTAAATGACTGCACAGTGCGGGGGCGACCACATCAGCCGCACATTCTTTTAAGCATTGAATGAAGTCATTTATGGCGTTTTTATTGCAAATTGCAGACTTTTCATTTCTTTAATTTTTTTCCATCAAATCTCTGATTTTCATATTTGAAGACCAAAATCAGTTCACTGAGATTTTAGAATTTCTTCACCTTAGAAGACTAAACCAATAACGTACTCGCACTAATATGAAGGCGGATTCTGAGATCTTGACTGCAGTATATAGGCCAGATCTGGCTCAAAAATAAGCCCTTACACAGTATGTAGATTGTATGGGGTGGAGCAGTGAAGGGGTCACAATATGGGGGGGATAGAGAAGGGGTCACTTTATAAGCCATACAGTGGCTCCTTCCCAGGAAGAAGCGGGAGGTGCCTTAGAGCAGACAGGTAAGTACTGGGCTTAGATTGCAGGCCACAGTCAGGGAGCCTAGAGCTTCTTGCTCTACCAGTAGCAGAACTGGGTCATCGACACCATTTCTCCCCGTTTCTGCATATGCGGTTTTAACAACCAGATCAACAGAATCGGGAAGAACCTAGTTGCATTCCCATACCACTCCATACTCTTGCTCGTGGCCTCCTCTTTCCTCTTCAACCTTCAATGGGCCATGTGCACGGGCCCAAGAGGAGGTTGCGAGCAGGAGCGAGGATAGGTAAGTCAATAGGGGCTTTTATCAGACCTTTGCTACCTATTAAAAAAGCAGTGGTGATCTGGTAGGGCCCCCTAAAGGCAAGAGACCCCCAGAGGATTCACCGATACCCCAGTCTAAGCCTGCTGTGGTGGGAGTGTTGGTGAGAACCCAAAATATAATGATAGCCCTCCTGATTCAGACAGAAACAAATCTTGCGAGGTTCATCCACATACAGTCCTATGAAAAAGTTTGTGCCCCCCTATTAATCTAAATCAATTTTAGTTCTAAATATTTTGGTGTTTGCAGCAGCCATTTCAGTCTGATCTATCTAATAACTGATGGACACAGTAATATCTCAGGATTGAAATGAGGTTTATTGTACTAACAGAAAGTGTGCAATATGCATTACACCAAAATGTGACCGGTGCAAAAGTCTGGGCGCCTCAACAGAAAAGTGCCAGTAATATTTAGTAGCTCCTCCTTTTGCCTCTAGTCGCTTCCTGTAGCTTCTAATCAGTTCCTGGATCCTGGATGAAGGGATTTTGGACCATTCCTCTTTACAAAACAATTCAAGTTCAGTTCAGTTTGATGGTGGCCGAGCATGGACAGCCCGCTCTCAAATGATCTGAAAACAAAGATTGTTCAACATAGTTGTTCAGGGGAAGGAGATAAAAAGTTGTCTCAGAGGTTTAACCTGTCAGTTTCCACTGTGAGGAACATAGTAAGGAAATGGAAGACCACAGGGACAGTTCTTGTTAAGCCCAGAAGTGGCAGGCCAAGAAAAATATCAGAAAGGCAGAGAAGAAGAATGGTGAGAACAGTCAAGGACAATCCACAGACCACCTCCAAAGAGCTTCAGCATCATCTTGCTGCAGATGGTGTCACTGTGCATCGGTCAACTATACAGCGCACTTTGCACAAATAGAAGCTGTATGGGAGAGTGATGAGAAAGAAGCCGTTTCTGCACGTACGCCACAAATAGAGTTGCCTGAGGTATGAAAAAGCACATTTGGACAAGCCAGCTTCATTGTGGAAGAAGGTCCTGTGGACTGATGAAACAAAGATTGAGTTGTTTGGTGATACAAAAAGGCGTTATGCATGGCGTCCAAAAAAACAGCATTCCAAGAAAAACACATGCTACCCACTGTAAGATTTGGTGGAGGTTCCATCATGCTTTGGGGCTGTGTGGCCAATGCCGGCATCGGGAATCTTGTTATAGTTGAGGGTCGCATGGATTCCACTCAGTATCAGCAGATTCTTGAGAATAATGTTGAAGAATCAGTGATGAAGTTGAAGTTACGCCGAGGATGGAGATTTCAGCAAGACAATGATCCAAAACACCGCTCCGAGCTACTAAATATTACTGGCACTTTTCTGTTGGGGTGCCCAGACTTTTGCACCGGTCACATTTTGGTGTAATGCATATTGCACATTTTCTGTTAGTACAATAAACCTCATTTCTATCCTGAAATATTACTGTGTCCATCAGTTATCAGATAGATCAGACTGACATGGCAAACACCAAAATATTTACAACTAACAATGATTAAGGTTAATAGGGGGGCACTAACTTTTTCATAGGACTGTATATTTATACGCCCATGATCCACGCAAATATTTACACATTCTAATATTACTAATGACTATTACCTATATATTTGGATATTACATTGATGACATCTCTTTTTTTACACCCCAATATCTTATTTTGCTACTTGACACTAACCACCGCTGTTTAGCTTTACCCAGAATATTTCAGTTCTTCTCACGTTCCGGTGTGTATTCCGCGCAATGTATGGTATATGCAGTAATACAATCACTGTGACCTGGAAACATTACTTTATATTGGTCAACATGAGATTTCCGCCATGTTCTTTCCCACGTTGTTGGCTAAGATGGAAACTTTGTAACGCTAAGGCTAAACAGATGTAGCAAAGTGGCGATTATTCTTGATGTACTGTATGTAGCTACCAATGTTCCCAACATGGTGAAGAATAACTCAACGCATTTTACAATCTCAATATACAATTATAACAAAGTGTTAAACACATAAGTTACACCAAGACGTCCTTCGTCTCCTTAGCGCATCCTTCATGTCCTTGTTCTTCAGGCTGTAGATCAGTGGATTCAGCAGAGGGACCACAACAGTGTTGATCAGAGTATATCGTTTTTTGGAGTCTACAGTAGTTGGTATCAGATACTGAATAATATTAATTGTATATAGAAGGACAACAACCGTGAGGTGTGAGGAGCAGGTGTAGAAGGCCTTACGCTTGTCCGTGGTGGTTCGGATCTTCAGAATGGCAACTATTATAAAAATATAGGGCACAAAAGTAAGAAGAAATGGGAAAACCGCAAAGAGGAACCATCCTTCAATGAATAATAACATATCCAATACAGAGGTATCACTGCAGGTTATCTTCATTAAAGGGATAACGTCACAGAGGAAGTGGTTGATCTCTATGGAGGTATAACATGAGAAGCTTGAAAGTGTCCAAGCAATTGGAATGGCAAAGAGAAACCCAAGTGCCCAACAGATTGAAGCCAATACAATACAGGTTCTCTTGTTCATCACCAATTGATACCTCAATGGGATACAAATGGCCATGAAACGATCATAGCTCATGGCGGTCAGTATGTACAACTCATGGATTGTGAAGGATCCGGACATGAAGCATTGTATCATGCACCCATAGAATGAAATCGTTTGATCCCCAGTCAAGAAACTGATGAAGATCTTATGTTCGTTGGCAGTGGTAAAAGAGATGTCAATGATGGACAGGTTGGCCAAGAAGAAGTACATGGGCGTGTGGAGGTGACGTTCCAAACAGATCAGTATCAGGATTGTCATGTTTCCTCCTAAAGTGATGAGATAGATGAACAGAACTACAACAAAGACTATAATCTGTAATTCTGGAGTGTCCGAGAATCCTTTCAGGATAAAATATTCAACGATGGTCTTATTTAGGAACATCTGTCGGTCCAGATTTCTTAAACCCCAAAACAGTTAGAGTAGAAAGTACATTATCCTAAGAAACATTGGAATATTAATCTATACAATGTAATCTACTTATAGGTAAGGAGCTCAGTTAGGATTTGACCAAAGTTGTCCACATGGCGAAGATACTGATAGTGTCGGAATCTTGTCCGTCTGTCATTCCGATGAGCGATGTCCATAGAGTAAGTCATTGCACCCATTGTCACATATCAGCAAATATTTTGTAGGAGAAAGACAATGTATAACAGCTGCTATGGACGCTAGTATATAAGGGGGGCCATCTCCACTCAGAGGTGAGATGAGGTTACTGGTAAGGAAGGTGGTTATAGGAACCGGAACATAGATCACTATAAGAACCAGGAATGGAAGCTACAGGCTGGAGATCACAAAAATCATAATCCCAATACAACAGGGTCATAGCTAGAGACACCAGTCATATCTGGGCCATGGTGACTGAAGGGTACAAGGAGAAGGTAGAGGATATGGGATAGAGATGGAACTGAATCTATCAGGTTGTGGAGACCACAGATGTATGTAGGACCTCCCTGCTGTTGTGGGTATTTTAAGAGTCCCAATAAAAAATTAAAGCCAATACTCCTTGTACAACCCCCCAGTATAACAGAAGGCTCAAGAAATCTGCAGCATCTGAAAGGGCTTCACCATTTGGGATATCCATAGTCCAACATGGCCAGGTCCTGGTGGGACCACTATGAGATGACCTGGTTCCTTTATATCTATTATTTCTGATGGTTTCTATCACCTTTTACTCAATGTTCTCATATATAAGTTATTACTACGTAGTATATATACTGTATATATTAGTTAGAGATGATACTTACAACAGTGGATGTGCCTGATGGATCTGACTCTGCTTATGGTGTTAGAATCAATTAGGGGATATTACATAGGAATATACATATATATATACTGTATATACACATATATATATACTAGTAACTAAAATTAATGAGGTCCTCGGGGACTGAACCGGCAGATGGAATCCATGTAGTCATTAGTAGATACTCATTGTTTGTATAGCTTGCATACACTAATGACACAACGGCAGCTTGTACATCATTGACCCCATGTTATGTTATATACAATGCTTTATCCAGTATACTTATCTATTAGTCAGAGTGGTGAGTGGTTACACAGTATATACCTTCTCCTACTCGGGGCTCATGTGAATACAACACTTCTTATCAATGCCTCCATTTCTAAGATATCACTTTTATTCCTGATATGTTAATGAGCTGTTTGGTGCAATGAAGTCATCATATCGCACCAAAGACCTATATATTCCAGGGCTCAGTCTCCCTGACATGAACGCTACCTGGCCCGATCAACCATAGTATGGAGTTAGCTCTTCGGTGTGATGACAGTAATGGTGACCTCTACGTTATACCAAACAGATCATCATCATCACAGAAGGAAAACACTCTGCAAATAACTCTGCAAGAGGCAGCGACCGGGGAGCAGAAGGAAGGGTTGTAGTCAGATGAACCCGATATCTGACTGTGCTTATAGTTCAACAGGGACAATAGCAACAGATTCTCTTTAATAGGGATAATAGAAAAAAATGTAGATGACCCAATAGACAATTCAAAGGGGTTCTCTAGCTTCCAAAAATGATCTGCCAATGCATCCACAACACTGCTAAGTCCTCACTGCTCCCTTGTGCAGCCTTTGCTTGGCTTTATTTTACTTACTGCGCCTTGTATTTACATGCAGTAAATTTGTGTCTAAACTACATTTCCCAGGATTCCTCTGCCTGCTCTCTCTCTGGTTAGGAGAGGTGAAATAAATAAAACAAAATTATACTCATCTGTCCCCGGTGCTCCGGTGTCTCCCATCGCAATCCGGTCCTGCTGGTCCGTTCTTACCTTCTGGTGGAAGACACTGCCGCACGTGACCACTGAGGGAAATTGGAGGCCACAGCAAAGGGAAAGTGATGTCACTATCTGTGACCGCCTGGGTCTCTTCCTAAGACGTCTGATTCGGAGCGGAATGGATCTTGGGAATCACAGCCGGTAAGGAATTTCACTTAACCACTTCCGGACCGCCCATAGACTATATACGTCCAGGAAGTGGTTGCCTTGTTCTGACAGGACATGCTGGTACGAGATTGTGCAATTGATGAACCTGGGAGCCGGCTGTAACCTCAGCCGCAGCTCCCAGACAGATGGCAGGGAAGGTTTATTCCCGTCCCTGCCTTCTCGATCACTGTGTATACAGCACTCAATGAGTGCTGTATACACAGTTATGGGCGCCGCCATCATGCGACCGCCCTCTGACTTGGCGGTCACGTGATCCGCCGGGCTCAGTGATTTGCGAGAGCTACAGGACCCAGATCAGCTCTGTATACTGTGTATACAGTGTGCGGGAGGCTGTATTTCTCCTGCAACTGGGGCTAAATGTTCCAGCTCCAGTTATAATAATAATAATAATAATAATAAATTTTATTTACATAGCGCCAACATATTCCGCAGCGCTGTACAATTTGTAGGGTTCAAATACAGACAGAAAGATACATTACAAAGAAAGTCAATTCGCACAATGGGACTGAGGGCCCTGCTCGCAAGAGCTTACAATCTATAAGGTAGAGGGGGTGACACAAGAGGTAGCAGGGGCGGCATTGCTTATACAGTGTAATAGAGGTGACTTCTGTAATAGAGGTGACTGTCATTACACAAACATAAAACTTTATGAGCCGTCACCAGTCGTGTCCTATAACATGTGGATGGAGCTTGGACCTATGGAGTTATCCTGAGATGACATCATATCATGTGGGGTAATGTGGGAGCGGGGACAGAGGAGGGTTAAATTTTGGGGATTCTAATTATAGTATGGAAGGGTTTACATTAGACATTGTGATAGGCCTGTCTGATAAGATGTGTCTTTAGTTTGTTTTTGAAACTGTAGAAATTGGGAGTTAATCTGATTGTCCGGGGTAGAGCATTTCAGAGAAGTGGTGCAGCTCGGGAGAAGTCTTGTATACGAGCGTGGGAAATCAGCCTCACTAACAAAGAAAAGAGTGCTCAGATGTCCCCAAAGGTCTCTTATGACCTTATGGGGACACCATCTGAAAAAAAAAAAAAAATATATATATATATATATATATATATATATATATATATATATATATATATATATATTAAAAAAATAATAATAATAAAATAATTTAAAAAATAAGTAAAATGATACGCCAATAAAATGCCGTTATTAAAGGTTATAGCCCCACCCCCGACAACACCATACAAAATAAAAATTACCATAATGGAGAGGAAAAATTATTTTCTAAAGTTTATCAGTAGCACTTTGTGTTATTAAATTAAAAAAAAAAAGAAAAGTGAAAACCAGACACAATTTCCCTCCTATTTTGTTTATATTTTCCCGGATATATATATAAAAAAATGAAAACACATTTGAAAATAAAAACAACATAAAAATAAAGCCCTATGTGTCGCCGAAAAATGACGCAAAAATTAGTTGAATGAGACGTATGAGAAAAATGTTACAGCCCTCTAAACCGCACATACAAAATAAACTGAAAATGTGTCTGGTCCTGGACCACAAATTGGCCCGGTACTGAAGTGGTTAAAGAAAATACCGGAGCGGCAGTACTGGACCATGCTGGGAGGACTCCGGAGCACTGGCAATAGGTGAGTATAGTTTTTGAAATTTTTTTTTACCTCCTCCGGTATGTTGCCCTTGCAGATTGTCCTCTGTACTTATCACAGGTCAACAGTTCAATAACAGCCTCCCATTGATATCAATAGGTTGTTTTCAGACCGAGGACTCCTAAGGACATGTGGCTGCTGTAAAGCAACTCTCTAACCTGCTGCCCACAGCTCTAATAGGTAACTAAATTACAACCACAAAAAGACAAGAAATGATACAGAAGAACACGTCTCGTGACTGGCAAAACAAATATAATGGATACATTCCTTTAATTATTGCTTTGTTACAAAGACCTTCACAGTGTAACAGTCACAGAAGTGATGGCTCATAGGTCAGGACTCAGGACTATACTCTACGTACTCTCTATTACATACACCATGATGGTGAATAAAGAATAAGGATGACACAACCAATTTGGATCAGTCCGGATTTTTTTCAAAACTTTTGGGGTCAGCCTGATATTTTTGGGTCTCCTCAGAGCCCGGACTATAAGAAGTGGTGGCCCATGAAGGGTGAGTAAAAATAACTGTTATACTCAGCATGTCTTACAATCCCCTGGCATCCTCTTCAGTAGGGTTGAGCGATCAGGAAAGATCAAATCCCGATCAGCGATTGAGCATATTTCATGATCGGGATCGGCTGGATAATGATTGGAAATCAGATTTTGAATTCTCAATATCGGCTCGACTCTAAAAGTGACTTTTCCCATAGACTTGACTAGGGTTCAGTGATCGGGAAAGATCGGATCCTGATCGGCAATCGAGCAAATTTCACGATCACAATTGGAAATGATCGGAAATCAGATTTTAAAATCCATCCTGAAATCTCAAGATCAGCTCAAAGCTACCCTTCAGGCATCTTCCAACCTCTGGATAATGTCAGGTGCCCTGGGGTCACTGCTGAGACCTGTGATTGGGCGTCATTGGTGATCCTGGGGTGCCCAACATCATCCAGAGGTGGGAAGAGGCCAGAAAAGGACACCGGGGGATTTTCGGAATCCAGGAGACGTGAGGCAAGCTGGCTATTGGTGATTGTTATTATTACTCACCCTCCATGGGCCTTATTATACTCCTCGGCATTTCCAGTTTGCACAGAACATTCATGAACATTCATGAGTTACTTTTGCATTCTTAAGGCTGGGGTCATATGTGGCGTTTCCACCATGGTTTGGCTGTGGCCTAATCACAACGGAAAAAAGCGTAGCAATTTCCAGTCATTGCAAAGTGAACCCCATCCACACATTGCCACATAGACATGGTCCCCATCATCATCTACTTTGAAATAGTTTTAGTCCCCTTCGAAGAGCCATCTTCACATCTCTATTTTTCAGACTGTAGATGAATGGGTTAAGCATGGGGACTGCAGCCGTGTTGAACAATGAGAAAAGTTTACTGGAGTCCAAGTTATTCTTCTGTCCAGGCTTCAGGTACTGGCAGAGAAGAACCACATAGAGAAGGATGACCACTGTGAGGTGTGAGGAGCACGTATGGAAGGCTTTACGTCTACCGATGGTGGAAGGAATTCTTAGTATGGTGGCAATGATGAAAATATAAGGAGTGAAAGTCAAAGGAAAAGAGAAAAATAAATGAAAAAGGACACTGGAAAGGATCAAATAATCCAAAAGCGTGGTGTCGCTACAAGTTATATATTTCAAAGGCAAAATATCACAAAAGAAATGGTTGATTTTGATGGACTCGAAGCAGGAAAACCCGATGACGACGATGGTGTGAGGTAGACTTTGAAGAAAGGCTGAGACCCAGCAAATGGAAGCCAAGAGGCCACATAGCCTAAAACTCATGATCATGTGATATTGCAATGGCTTGCATATGGCAACATATCTATCGTAGCTCATGGCTGACAAGATTAGGAGTTCAAGTCCGATCAAGGATGCCCAAACGTACATCTGTAGGACACAATCACCGTACGATACCATTGTACTTCCAGACACGAACCCAATAAGGATCCTATATAAGGTGATTGTCGAAGAAGACATGTCTAAGATGGACAAATTGGCCAAGAAGAAATACATGGGTGTGTGGAGGTGACAATCTAGACAGACCAGTAGAGCAATGATCATGTTCCCGCTAAGGGTAAGGAGATAGATGAGAAGGGCCAGGAGGAAGATTGGAAGTTTTAGTCCTGGAACATTGGAGATTCCCACAATGATAAAATGGGTGACATTGACAATAGTATTCATGATGGAGATTTATTTCATGATGTTATAGTTTATCCTATGGCTTTGGTAGTTATTACAATCTTAGGGAACTCGGCTGTGTTGTTGCGAAGACCAGCTATATGGAAAATGGAAAATGAAATGTGATCTAGACAGAAGCCAAGAGACATTATAGCCAGTCTATATTAGGGCACAAGATACCTAAAAAGCAGTGCCAGGATGATCGTGATCCAACAATCCATGCCCACATTCCCACCCTTGCATTGGCAACCATTTACATCATGCCGATAAGTGGTGTATATAAAAGAGAGGGCCCCTTTAGCAAAGATCAGACATTACCCCCCCCCCCCCCAATGTGGTGCTGGGTTTTGTCACACAGGATAGGGGGCCCGTTGTTTTTTCCCCCCACACGACCTTTGGGCCAATTCCCAACGCCCTCGTTTGCCAACAATGCTGTTTTTCTATGGGAGTCCTGCACAGGTTCTAATCACAGGAGAGCTGAGACAATGGGATCAACCAGGACTGGCTCTCTATCTGTCTAAAGGCCCCAGAAAAGCTATGGTAGAGTACAATGCAAAAGTTTTAGGCATGCGTGGGAAAAATACAGCAAAGTAAGAATGCTTTCAGATGGCAGGGGTGTTGCCAGACCACTGGGTTGCTTCCCCTGTGGGCGCCGTGGGCGGTTGTGCTCGCCGCTTTGCAGTGTTGCACCCAGTAGAGTAGGGACCCACTACAAAGAGGTCACCGTGAAGTGGCCAGTGGGCTTATACACCTTGATCAGTATGTATACTAAGAACATCATCTTCATGATTGTAGAATTTGTCTAGAAGCAGTAGATCAATGTATAAGATTGGGATGTGCCGGCCATGTCTTTTTCTTTTTTAGATAAATCCCATCAAGATTTGTCCTTTGGAGGAGGAGTCCGGGAAATGATGATCTGACCCCCACAGATACAGCCCTGACCTCATCATCATCCAGTCTGTCTTGGGTGACATGAAGAGACAGACGGATTTGAAAAAGCCTACATCCACAGAAGATCTGGGCTTAGCTCTCCAAGATGGCGGCAGGAACAACCTCCCTGCCCAGTTTTGCCAAAACCTACTGAGTAGAAGTAGAACTTCAAGTACCGAGAAGAACTGATGGAAGGAAAAGGGCAAAGGTCACACCAAATATTGATGGGTTTCACATTTCTCTTTTCTGCATCCAGCTCATTTTTAATTGAATAAAATAAAATATTAACCCTTCTATTTCTCAATGTTCTTACTTTTTTCCTAAACATGCCTATAACTTTTTCACACTACTGTATGTACAGCCTTCAATGCCTATAAACTTAAAAAAACTATGTTGTTTTATGTACACAGCACCTATGCAAAATAATGTGACTTTGGTTACCAATGCAAACAGACCCTGCAGTCATCATAGACAATAAAAGGAACAATTACAATGTATCAGAGAAATGTATTAACATAAACGTATTCCCTTTACATTATGTAGCGAGCCTGACACTGCTTAATATTCACACACAGTATACAGATCTCACCGTGGATATGCACCATGTTATAGGATCCTGCAAATCTCCTACAATACGTTGCTTTATATGCTTTCTGGTAAGCACATGAGATATCCTTTGAGGCTTCCAAACCTCACTAGGCCTAATAAGATCCTTACTAGTAATATCCCCACCTGGGGAAACACAAGGATATGTAACAGTAAAATAAGAAGTTTTTAATAATTCTTTATAGACCAGTGTTTCCAATATGAGCAGCCATTACAAGGGTTCATTCTATGGAACAAGCTGGAATCTACGGTGAACAGTGGGTTTACTTATGATATATGGTCTACTATGTAATTATGTAACTATGTATATTGTGGCCGCCATTGGTGCAGGGCCCAAATGTCCACCAGATCTCCATTGTAGTGCGGGAATGTCCGAGAGGCCGCAGCCTCTCCATAAATTTCTCATACCCGGCCCCCGTTGAGGCCTTTATTAAGACCGGCATATCTTATCTGCCCCATTGTACACACCAGATCAGAGGGTGGAGAGGACATCCAACTCTTCATGGAAGGCAGATCAAACACGATCTACTGTATGAGAGAGAAGATGGAGAGGAAAACCTACCGAAAACTACAGAGGGAGAGATCACACGGGCTGTAGAGTAAATAGAGAACCCAAGGCAGACTTTGTAAGGGTATAGGAATCACACATGAGTATAGATAGGTTCCTAGGAGCCCTGACAGTGTCATACACTATGTATTATAGATATATAGTCCTAGGAGCCCTGACAGTGTCATACACTATGTATTATAAATATATATAGTCCTAGGAGCCCTGACAGTGTCATACACTATGTATTATAGATATATATAGTCCTAGGAGCCCTGACAGTGTCATACACTATGTATTATAGATATATATAGTCCTAGGAGCCCTGACAGTGTCATACACTATGTATTATAGATATATAGTCCTAGGAGCCCTGACAGTGTCATACACTATGTATTATAGATATATATAGACCTAGGAGCCCTGACAGTGTCATACACTATGTATTATAGATATATATAGTCCTAGGAGCCCTGACAGTGTCATACACTATGTATTATAGATATATATAGTCCTAGGAGCCCTGACAGTGTCATACACTATGTTTTATAGATATATAGTCCTAGGAGTCCTGACAGTGTCATACACTATGTATTATAGATATATATTCCTAGGAGCCCTGACAGTGTCATACACTATGTTTTATAGATATATAGTCCTAGGAGCCCTGACAGTGTCATACACTATGTATTATAGATATATATAGTCCTAGGAGCCCTGACAGTGTCATACACTATGTATTATAGATATATATAGTCCTAGGAGCCCTGACAGTGTCATACACTATGTATTATAGATATATAGTCCTAGGAGTCCTGACAGTGTCATACACTATGTATTATAGATATATATAGTCCTAGGAGCCCTGACAGTGTCATACACTATGTTTTATAGATATATAGTCCTAGGAGTCCTGACAGTGTCATACACTATGTATTATAGATATATAGTCCTAGGAGCCCTGACAGTGTCATACACTATGTTTTATAGATATATAGTCCTAGGAGCCCTGACAGTGTCATACACTATGTATTATAGATATATATAGTCCTAGGAGCCCTGACAGTGTCATACACTATGTATTATAGATATATATAGTCCTAGGAGCCCTGACAGTGTCATACACTATGTATTATAGATATATATAGACCTAGGAGCCCTGACAGTGTCATACACTATGTATTATAGATATATATAGTCCTAGGAGCCCTGACAGTGTCATACACTATGTATTATAGATATATATAGTCCTAGGAGCCCTGACAGTGTCATACACTATGTTTTATAGATATATAGTCCTAGGAGTCCTGACAGTGTCATACACTATGTATTATAGATATATAGTCCTAGGAGCCCTGACAGTGTCATACACTATGTTTTATAGATATATAGTCCTAGGAGCCCTGACAGTGTCATACACTATGTATTATATATATATATATAGTCCTAGGAGCCCTGACAGTGTCATACACTATGTATTATAGATATATATAGTCCTAGGAGCCCTGACAGTGTCATACACTATGTATTATAGATATATATAGTCCTAGGAGCCCTGACAGTGTCATACACTATGTATTATAGATATATATAGTCCTAGGAGCCCTGACAGTGTCATACACTATGTAATATATATATATATATATATATATATATATATATATATATATATATATATATATAGTCCTAGGAGCCCTGACAGTGTCATATACTATGTATTATATATATATATATATATATATATATATATATACATATAGTCCTAGGAGCCCTGACAGTGTCATACACTATGTATTATAGATATATATAGTCCTAGGATCCCTGACAGTGTCATACACTATGTATTATAGATATAGTCCTAGAAACCCTGACAGTGTCATACACTATGTTTCAAGACAACTTCATCTATGGTTTGTACCTTATTAGATCCCAAACAATTTTTTTGACTGAACCACCAGAACCGGAATTTAAATGCAGCTTGAGAGGTATCCAAATCTCTAACCACAATGGACTAACTAAAATTTTATCTTTTACTAAGGAATTTTATTAGAATATTATCAAAATTACATTTTGTATAGTCTGTTAAAAAAAAAAAAGAAACTTGCTTGATCCTGTGACACAGACACGACACACTTTCACTTTCCTTTCCTGAATATTAATCATCTAATCCTGCCTCCTGTATAATGCCGGGCGTATAATAAGGAGGTTTAAAAATAGAATAATAGTGATGATTCATTTCCATGATATGTAACACATCAAATCTGTAAATAGATACAAATCCCGGAAGGTAAGGACCAACCGAAGTATGGTATCAGTTTTTCAAAAAATTTTGAGATTCCCTTTGGGTAAACTATAATGGCTGCTGCAACATGCAATGAACAGTGAAAATACAGAGAGGGTACAAGTGTGTGATGTTCTGGCATCACCTGACAGTCTCTTGGCCAATATTGAGTGGTAGGTGAGACCTTACAGTGCTGATGTCACAGTCAGGATAGAATGCTCTCTGCAACGAGAAGGACCACTTTAATGATGGTCAAGCTGGGGGACAGACCTGTTATGCATCACTGCATGATCCAAAGCAATTGTTCCATTTTCTGCTGTGCAACAGTGCAAGAGAACTACAAAATAATAAAAGGAAGACAAGTGGAACGAAGTTTAGCTAGATGTAATCAGTTACAGGCAGATATAGAGAAATCATAGGAGGGGAGGGAAGGAGAATTTCTGCACTGTGCTGTCAGCCTGTGACTGACGTAGCTTACACAGAATTCACAGACGCTTAACCTTTTCATTGACAATAGGTTCCTAGGAGTCCTGACAGTGTCATACACTATGTATTATAGATAGGTTCCTAGGAGTCCTGACAGTGTCATACACTATGTATTATAGATAGGTTCCTAGGAGCCCTGACAGTGTTATACACTATGTATTATAGATATATAGTCCTAGGAGCCCTAACAGTGTCTTACACTATGTTTTATAGATATATATAGTCCTAGGAGCCCTGACAGTGTTATACACTATGTATTATAGATATATATAGTCCTAGGAGCCCTGACAGTGTCATACACTATGTATTATAGATAGGTTCCTAGGAGCCCTGACAGTGTCATACACTATGTATTATAGATATATATAGTCCTAGGAGCCCTGACAGTGTCATACACTATGTATTATAGATATATATAGTCCTAGGAGCCCTGACAGTGTCATACACTATGTATTATAGATAGGTTCCTAGGAGCCCTGACAGTGTTATACACTATGTATTATAGATATATATAGTCCTAGGAGCCCTGACAGTGTCTTACACTATGTTTTAAGACAACTTAATCTATGGTTCATACCTAACTTATTAGACCCCAAACAAATCTTTGGACTAAACCACCCAAACCCAAATCTAAATGAATCTTGAATCATATCCTCACTCCAGGACACAGATGCCGCTGCTGCCTTCTATAATACCAGCATTACCTCAGCCCTTGATTCTGTGGCCCCCTACATATACACCAGAGCCCGACCAACCAATAGACAACCCTGGCACACTGACCTGACTAAAAAACTGAGACGTGCCGCGCGGGTTGCAGAGCGCCTCTGGAAGAAAAGCCACTCCCAGGAGGATTTCCTCAGGTACAAAGAAGCAGTTCTCACATTTAAGAACGCTCTCACCTCCGCAAAGCAGGTCTACTTCACCACACTCATATCTGCACTCTCTCGCAACCTCAAACAGCTATTCTCCACCTTCAACTCCCTCCTCTGTCCTACTGCCCCCCCTCCGACATCACTTATCTCATCTGACAACTTTGCCTCTTACTTTAAAATTGACACCATCAGAGACAGTCTCGCCCTACACCCCCGACAACCCCTCTACCCAACTACTCGCTGTTCCTCATCCCTGACCTGTTTCTCCTCCATAACTGATGAAAAACTCTCCTCCCCAATCTCCAAATCCCACCTCACCTCCTGCGCGCTCGACCCGATCCAGTCACATCTCATCCCAAAACTCGCTGAAGTCATTACTCCAGCCCTAACCCATCTCTTCAACCTATCGCTAACCAATGGATCCTTCCCCTCAGCCTTCAAACACGTCACTGTCACTCCTATACTTAAGAAACCGTCCCTCGACCCGTCCTCTCCTGCCAACTATCGTCCCATCTCACTGCTCCCTTACGCCTCAAAACTTCTTGAGCAGCATGTCCACTCTGAACTCTCCTCCTATCTCTCGTCCAACCTGCTTTTTGACAGACTTCAGTCAGGCTTCAGACCCCGGCACTCCACTGAAACTGCCCAAACAAAAGTCACCAATGACCTGCTAACCGCCAAAGCCAAGCGCCACTACTCTGTCCTCCTCCTCCTCCTCTCCTCTGCCACAGTTGACCACTCCCTCCTGTTAGAAATTCTCTCATCCCTTGGTATCTCAGACCTGGCCTATTCCTGGATCTCCTCATACCTCACCGACCGCACATTCAGCGTCTCCCACTCGCACACCACCTCCTCACCTCGCCCTCTCTCTGTAGGTGTCCCCCAAGGCTCCGTCCTAGGACCCCTCCTGTTCTCCATCTACACCCTTGGCCTGGGCCAATTCATAGAATCTCATGGCTTTCAGTACCATTGCTATGCCGATGACACCCAAATCTACATCTCTGGAGCAGACATTACCTCCCTGCTGGCCAGAATTCAAGATTGTCTAGCGGCCGTAGCCTCCTATCCTCCGCTTTCTCAAACTCAACATGGAGTAAACAGAGTTTATCATCTTCAGCCCATCCTGTATGGCCCCACCACCTGACCCATCTATCAAAGTTAATGGAACCACAATTACCCCTGTCCCACAGGCCTGATGCCTTGGGGTAACCCTGGACTCCGACCTAGCCTTCAAGCCACATATTCAAACCCTCAACACCTCCTGTCGCCTCCAGCTCAAGAACATCCACCGAATCCGCTCCTTCCTCACCCAGGAAACTACTAAGATGCTCGTCCAGGCCCTCATAATCTCCCGCTTATATTACTGCAACACCCTTCTCCATGGACTCCCGGCTAACACCCTCGCCCCCCTCCAGTCCACCTTAAACTGTGCTGCTCGCTTAATCCACCTCACCCCCCCTCCCCATCGGCTGCTCCCCTCTGCCAGTCCCTCCACTGGCTACCTATAGCCCAGCGAATTGAGTTCAAGCTACTAACATACAAAGCCATCCACAACCTGTCCCCTCCATATATCTCTGACCTCACCTGTCCCCTCCATATATCTCTGACCTCATCCTCACCTGTCCCCTCCATATATCTCTGACCTCATCCTCACCTGTCCCCTCCATATATCTCTGACCTCACCTGTCCCCTCCATATATCTCTGACCTCATCCTCACCTGTCCCCTCCATATATCTCTGACCTCATCTCCCGCTACCTGCCCACACGTAACCTCAGATCCTCCAACGACCTCCTACTCCGCTCTGCTCTCATCCGCTCCTCACACAACCGTCTCCAAGATTTCTCCCGTGCATCCCCCATACTCTGAAACTCCTTACCAAGACACATAAGACTGATCCCCACAATCACAAGAAGGCCCTGAAGACTCCCCTATTCAGGAAGGCCTACACCCCCCAATAACACTATCACCGCACCCCATCTGTACAGTCTCCCCCTCTCCTTCTGTCTCTTCTTCCCCCATAGATTGTAAGCCCTCGCGGGCAGGGCCCTCTACCCCACTGTGCCAGTCGGTCATTGTTAGTATTATATCTACCTGTATATTCTGTGTATTGTATGTAACCCCCAAATGTACAGCACTATGGAATTAATCTAATAATGTACAGCACCATGTGATTAATATAATAATGTACAGCACCATGGAATTAATGGTGCTATATATATAAATAAATAATAATAATAATCTTGAGAGGTTCCTCCATCTCTAACCACAACGGACTAACCAAAACTTAATTTTGATAACATTCTAATACAATTTCCTTTTGGCTGGGGAATTTGATTAGAATATCATCAAAATTAAATTTTGGATATTCTGAAAAAAACTTGCTTGATCCTGTGACACAGACACGACACACTTTCACTTTCCTTTCCTGAATATTAATCATCTAATCCTGCCTCCTGTATAATGCCGGGCGTATAATAAGGAGGTTTAAAAATAGAATAATAGCGATGATTCATTTCCATGATATGTAACACATCAAATCTGTAAATAGATACAAATCCCGGAAGGTAAGGACCAACCGAAGTATGGTATCAGTGCTAGATAATCCAGTATATAAAAGCTTGGGTGAGTCCACACGAGCAACGGACAGAAGAGCTCTGGGATAATACAACCCGTCAGGTCAGTATATGTCTCCTGCCAGTATATAGATAAGTTGTGTCTAACAGAACTCTATAAATATATCAACATGACATAGATACGAGCTAAAATTTCTATAGAAGCTATAACGTCATAGAAGAAAAAGAAAACTGAAGATACAATTCATGTTTTGTCCATTCTGTCATGGGTTTTTTTTTGCCTTCCCCTGGATCAACACTGTAGGGATTGTAGGGTTATAGGTTGGACTTGATAGACTGATGTCTTCATCCAACCTTATCTACTATGTAACTATGTAACTATAGAATATAATAGAGCTATGGCTGAGAAATGACATGTTTCAATCCAATTTTCCTGTTTTGTTCATCCAGAAAAAGGCAAAACCCATCATGAAGTAGAAAGCAATCCTTTCCTGCTTCCAATATAGCAACCCATCTTCAAAGATCTCGCAACGATACATTCTAATGTTATTAATATGGGACATGTTACAGCCTATGTCTGAAGATACCATATAAAGCCTAGACAAAATCCACGGTTCATTTCGCCATTTTTTCTCTTTTGTTGCTAGAGAAGGCAAAAACACATGAAGTAGAAATGTTTCTCCTCTTAGACAAAAATTTCTTCTCCGCTCGAAATATGGCAGCCAATCTTTCCATGTACAATGATAAATTGTGGCAAATTCTCCCCACAAGAGAGAAATAGAAATGATGAAAGAATTTTGATTTGTTCTACATATAGTGACAAAGGATCTTCGTTTCTGAATTCTCTTCTTCTAGGATTGCTGTTTGTATTCTTCCCATATCATGATTTTGATGACGCCAGACATGTTTCGTTCCCACTATGGACCAGATAGATTTCCTCCAGCCACTCATCTCTGCTATGAGGTGTATGATCAGAACAAACTTATTGATTCAGGTCACTTTACCAACAATGGGGAGGCCCACGCCGAAGAAGTTTTCCTTGGTGAACGATTCCGAGATGCTTGGAAACAATGTACTATCATATGGTACATCTCCTGGAGTCCATGTGATTGTTGCCTTCAAATTTTGCTGGACGCATTCCTTCCCTATAACCCTCATGTCAAGCTGCAGATCATATTTGCAAAAGTCCACAGGCTCACTTCTAAGTCTTCAGTCCGAGAACTTAATAGAAGAGGAGTGAAAATACGAGTCATGAATGATAAAGGTGGGTAAGATCAACATTTCTTCTCTGTCTTGAGGGTCATGTAGATTGTCCCTTAGGTTGGGTTCACGCAGTGTTGCATGTGTGCATGTGTTCATTTTCTTCTATTCAAATGAAATCAGGGAAAGATCCAAAATGGAGCAAATACTCACATCTGCATTGTTGCCTGTCTAGTGCAGAGTCCAGCGGAAAGCATGTGTGAACAAGTCCTATAGGCAGGACTTTTTTGTTCAGTAATATCAGATTCGGGGGAATCCTCTGGAGTCTTTACAGTTTAAGAAGACGGAACAGAAGAAGGGATCAGATTACTACATAGCTGGATGTATCATGCAATAAGTCATGGTGGGATCCAATAGAGGTCTGACTTCCAAAAGATTCTGTGGGGTTTTTACATTCCCTACGAAGCCCATCCACAAAGTGCAGAAATAGACGCACAGGGGACATGCAGCGATTTCCATAACTGTCGTGGTTTTGGAGTTGCATCGTGTCCTTTATACCTACCGAAACGCTGGCGGTTTCCCTATAGGTGTAATGGAAGCAGAAAGGTTTCCCCTGTGGACTTACTGTGAAAAGCGCTGCAGGAAAAACCACCCTACGTTTCCGTCACTTTTTCCAGCAGTGCTTTTTTGCCGTGGCCCGCTACATGGGGCTTTAGCCTAAGTCTAGTGCAAAAAATGACGCATTGCAAATACCAACCAAATTTAGACAAATTTGTTTCTTGCCTTAATGATATTTTTTCCCCATTTTTGTTTTAGATTTTCATTGGTGTTGGACTCACTTTGCTGACACTACAGAATCCTTCATTCCTTGGCCAACTCTGGACAGAGATCATCACAAGGCTTCTCAGTGGCTGCGCGGCGCTTTACAGTCTGATTGGCCTACGTACTAGACAGATGGAAAGGATTTTATTTTAGAACATTTTTCGGGATCCTTGATTTATGGTTTGTTCCATCTTTGACTAGGCAGAGGCTGATGGCCGGGCTTCAGTTTTCTGTTTTCTTTAGAGACATGGGCAGTAGGAGCATCTTTTTGCATCACCAACAGTTTCATATCCCTGTTCACTGCTTTGCTTTATTTATTTTTTTTATGTTTTTTTATATTATTTATGTCTGTATTTTAGCAGCCGCTCTCTTAATCTGATGACTTTGTCTGGCAGAAACCTTCCTCATTCTGCCTTTATCTGCACGAACCCATCTGTGCTCTGAACCAGCCACCAATCTCTTCACAGTACGATGCTCACGCTTAACTTTTCATGAAATATTTAATGTTTTCATACCTTGTTCACGCCATTGCACTATCTGACAATTTTTATTTATTTATTTTTTTCAAAATGAATAAAGTCAAATTTGTTCCCATGATAATTTGCAGTGACTTCGACACCGTACACCCGAAAACAGATTACACAAGTATTACCCAAGGAGACGGGACTTTTTTTGGTGTAAATTGTGCCTTTTTAGGTCACTTTGCGCCCTGAGCTTCATTTTTGCAGCATTTTTGCCTTTTTTTCCAGATCTGGTCTCGCCACTTTTGCTTTTTTGCAAGAAAAGGGGGCGTGACCTTTCCACGCTGTATTTAAAAGAGGTGCAATTGCACTCCAATCCATAAGCAGTCCAAGAGCCAGAGAGTTAGAAAGCAATAAAGAGGGGTAATTGTGCAATTTTTTTAGCAATTGAGCCTTTTTGAATAAAAAAATGGGCAAAGTGTATATGGCCAAAAAAGGTGGATCTAAACTAACGTACACAATTAACAAGGCGCTGTAAAGCTAATCTGGAAAAGGCGCGCCTGCACAAGGTATGGCCAAAAAGTGGTAGCTAATAAATAACCCGGATTGCGGCTAAGGCCCGACGTAACGAGCCGCAGCCAAAATGTGCTGTGTAAAAAAAAAAAAAAACTGTGGAAATGCGTCAGGTTTATTCGATCGAATATCAGGCCGTTCGGGGTATTCGATTGGAATCAAATACCACGAGGCAAACGCAGTAAACATTTGTATCCCCTCCCACCTTCCCTGGCGCTTTCTTTGCACCAATAACTGCGCAGAGGAGGTGGGACAGGAACTATGACAACAGAGGCATCGAAAAAAGTAATTGGCTGCCGAAATCAGGTGACCTTCAATTTATACGAATAGTGGACTTAATATCCGGGTCATATGAGACTGTGAACTATGTGACTGTGACAGGGACAGATGTACAGGCAGGGTTAGTTAGGGATTACCCTTATTTAGGGGGGAATGTCACTCACCCAGCTCTTTGGGGCTGGTCGGGATCCCTGTCCGCTTGCGATGTGCGCGAGCTGACTTTTTCCCATAGGAATGCATTGACCAGTGTTGATTGGCCAAATGCCATATAGAGTACAGCATTCGGCCAATCAACACTGGTTCTGCCAGAGGAGGCGGAGTCTAAGACCAGTCCACAGCAGTCTCCATTGAGGTCCGATCTCAGATGTAGCAGTGCTGACACAGCTCTGCTACACAGAGAAGCAGCAGAGCTCAGCACACACAGAGATGTAGCATTGCTGAGTGTGCAGCAGGCTTCAACGCATATTCAGCACTGCTACATCTGGCCGTGCGCTCAGCTCGGCTGCATCTCCGATGTAGCAGTGATGGCCGTGCACTGAGCTTGGATGCATCTCCGGAGTAGCCGGGCTCAGCGCACGGCCAGTTCTGCTTCATCTCCGATGGTTCACCCATCTCTACATGTAATCTATTTAGTAATCATACAAATGGCCGATCCCTCCATTACTGTTGTAACTAATTTGATAGATTTATGATTCTTCCGTATCTGTGCACGATTCTCCTACCAAATCCATCATCATTGCAACTTGAAATCCAGGCCATAGTGGCAAAATTCATGTGGGCAAATGAACAAGGCCTCATTGCTAAATCTGTAATGCTAGGTCATACCCTCAGAGATGGCCTGGGGATCCCGAATCCGGATTACTACCATTAGGGGGCAGCACTGACTGCTGTAAAACAAGGTTGGTCTCCAAGCAGAAAACTCCCTCGGATACAAATAGAAAGCAGTTCTATCCCAGTCCAAGTAATATAGTTCAATGGGGGGCAGATACAATGTGGTTCAAGGGGTACCTATGGTGGATATGTAAAAGAGTCATATTTTTTTAAAGGGATATTCCCATCTCAAGGATCCTATTTAGACTGCTAGCTTATGTAAATGACAGAGATTTCCTAAATACATTGCTTTAGAAATTCTGCTTCATTTACCTGCTATCTGATATCAGGTTGGATGATGTGACGCATTGATCTCTGGAGGGGAGGGGGGCCGAGTTCTCTGTATTACATTCAGACCTGTTGTTATTTACTGATTTCCAGTCCAAACAATCAGTTCAGCTAATTGTAGTTTGCTGATAAAGGTCCGGACAGTGTGTTTTCTCTCTATCTAAATACAAAGATAACTTTGAGTTTACTGCAAGTCCATTGTCTGTCCTGGTAAGATATAAGTGTTCTCCAACCCTGTGTAATGTAATATACATTTACTGTGTATATTATTTGATCTGCAATTATAATAGATCAAAATGTGGATAGGGGATAAGTGTCCTTGGTGGCACAAGTATATTAATGTCACAAATACTGCAGAAAATCCCAAGATGTTCCACTTAAAAGACACACGGGATAAGATGACAAGACTGGATCAACAATATCCAAAGGCAAGATTCCACTGACGCATCCTCCAACCCCATAGCCATCGGCCATTGTAAGGAAATCATTGGAAACAACAGACAGTAACGTTGTATCAATATGTTTTATGACTTCATTTATAGTATTGGTAACAAAAGAAGGAATAAAAGTGAAGAATCTTATACAGAGATACACCGATAATGACACAAAACAGAATCGCTCTGAACCTAGACTGAAATTGTGAAACATACGTAAAAATAAACTTCAAATTCCTGAAGCAAAAAAGTTGATGCTTGACAAAACCGACATGGATTTCGGAGAAGGATGCCGCTGTATTTTTGTCAAAAATGTAGAATTTGTCAAATTCTGCACCGATGGAAAATGTGTAATTTCTGTCGCTCATTCATCTCAGGTGGAATCCGGTTGTTTCATAGAATTTAATAAATGCATATTAATGTAAAGAAAGCAAAAAAAACCCTCAAAAAAACAAAGATATGGCTACAATGTTTGTCTGATCAATTGGATGTCATAGATGGGAACAATCTCCTGTGAGCCTGAATGTAGAGCGGCTATGGTAATGCTGACTGGCACGCTACTCCTCCCTGCAGGTGCGCCCCCTGCTGCTCTATGATGATGTACCCGTACACTTCCTGCTGCTGGATCCACCCATAGGGTGCGTGCGCCCTCCTTTCTGCTACTGAAAGGGTTCCAGGTAGAGTTGAGCGGATCTTGACATTTCAGGATCGATTTTAAAAACCGATTTCCGATCATTTTCCAGCCGATCCCGATCGTGAAATTTGCTCAATTGCCGATCGGGATCCGATCTTTTCCAAACCCCATCGCTCAGCCCTAGTCCCAGCTTATCCTTTTCAGTCGTCACCTTCATTGGGACCCCTCCAAAAGGTAGTGACCTGATAGTCTACTCCAGATCCCTGTACAGGGGTTATAGGGTGAATATCGGGAAGGCTACTTGGACAACACCCTTGGGAGTGGCCAAAGTCAAACCAGTTAGGTAGCCCAGCGGGTTCACAACTTGCTGTCCGTTACCGCAAAGAAGCAAAAGATCTGGAGCGGACTCTGGATGTCCGCCATTTACCTGCATGGCCATCACATGGCAGGACATTTCCCCCTACATTTTCCCTGGCTTGGATGCCAGGGTTTCCATATCCAATATACTTTCTGTGACAATCTATTGTGGATTTCTAGATCTCTGCTTACTGTCAGTGTTTGTTTAAGTTCCGTAAATAAACATCAGTCCATGGTCATGTGATATACAGTCCATGGTCATGTGATGTACAGTCCATGGTCATGTGATATACAGTCCATGGTCATGTGATATACAGTCCATGGTCATGTGATATACAGTCCATGGTCATGTGATATACAGTCCATGGTCATGTGATATACAGTACATAGACATGTGATATACAGTCCATGGTCATGTGATATACAGTCCATAGACATGTGATATACAGTCCATAGACATGTGATATACAGTCCGTGGTCATGTGATATACAGTCCATGGTCATGTGATATACAGTCCATGGTCATGTGATATACAGTCCATAGACATGTGATATACAGTCCATAGACATGTGATATACAGTCCATAGACATGTGATATACAGTCCATGGTCATGTGATATACAGTCCATGGTCATGTGATATACAGTCCATGGTCATGTGATATACAGTCCATAGACATGTGATATACAGTCCATGGTCATGTGATATATACAGTCCATGGTCATGTGATATACAGTCCATAGACATGTGATATACAGTCCGTGGTCATGTGATATACAGTCCAGGGTCATGTGATATACAGTCCAGGGTCATGTGATGTACAGTCCATGGTCATGTGATATACAGTCCATGGTCATGTGATATACAGTCCATGGTCATGTGATATACAGTACATAGACATGTGATATACAGTCCATGGTCATGTGATATACAGTTCATAGACATGTGATATACAGTCCATAGACATGTGATATACAGTCCGTGGTCATGTGATATACAGTCCATGGTCATGTGATATACAGTCCATGGTCATGTGATATACAGTCCATAGACATGTGATATACAGTCCATAGACATGTGATATACAGTCCATGGTCATGTGATATACAGTCCATGGTCATGTGATATACAGTCCATGGTCATGTGATATACAGTCCATAGACATGTGATATACAGTCCATAGACATGTGATATACAGTCCATGGTCATGTGATATACAGTCCATAGACATGTGATATACAGTCCATGGTCATGTGATATATACAGTCCATGGTCATGTGATATACAGTCCATAGACATGTGATATACAGTCCGTGGTCATGTGATATACAGTCCAGGGTCATGTGATATACAGTCCAGGGTCATGTGATGTACAGTCCATGGTCATGTGATATACAGTCCATAGACATGTGATATACAGTCCGTGGTCATGTGATATACAGTCCATGGTCATGTGATATACAGTCCATGGTCATGTGATATACAGTCCAGGGTCATGTGATATACAGTCCGTGGTCATGTGATATACAGTCCATGGTCATGTGATATACAGTCCGTGGTCATGTGATATACAGACCATAGTCATGTGATATACAGTCCATGGTCATGTGATATACAGTCCAGGGTCATGTGATATACAGTCCGTGGTCATGTGATATACAGTCCATGGTCATGTGATATACAGTCCATGGTCATGTGATATACAGTCCATAGACATGTGATATACAGTCCGTGGTCATGTGATATACAGTCCGTGGTCATGTGATATACAGTCCAGGGTCATGTGATATACAGTCCAGGGTCATGTGATATACAGTCCAGGGTCATGTGATATACAGTCCATGGTCATGTGATATACAGTCCATGGTCATGTGATATACAGTCCATAGACATGTGATATACAGTCCGTGGTCATGTGATATACAGTCCGTGGTCATGTGATATACAGTCCAGGGTCATGTGATATACAGTCCAGGGTCATGTGATATACAGTCCATGGTCATGTGATATACAGTACATAGACGTGATGAAGACAAACAGGCGCACGGCTTATTACATTACGGATGTCTAATTACTGAGCAGTGACTGTAATGAGCTGTGCACCTGTGTGTCCATCACATGACCATGGACTGAAACAATGAATGACAGCAAGCAGAGTTCTAGAACACGGTGAAGAATTGATACAGAAAATAAATAAAACATTTTAGAACTTTTCCTTATACAAAGCAGGGCGGTGGAGTTGGAGTGGGGATCAATTATATTTTAGAATTGTTAATATTATATAATTAGATACAGTTTGTTACATATTTACTATGACAGGAATCAGTCGCTGACTTGTTAATGCCTTGGAGGATCTTTACTGCTTCTGACTGACCGACGTTATGAAGAGTCGAGTTGTGGAAAAATACAGATTCAGAGTCTGCGCTTTGGCCTAAAGACTCCAGAGCCCTGATACAAAACATAACATTTATTTGCTGAAACTGGACAACCCCTTTAAATGTTCCCAAAGGGACTGTCGGCTCCTGTCTGGCATCACATGGGCTTAGCTATACGGAAATCTGCCATAGAGGAGCCTGCAGAAGCAATGTGATAGTGGAGTGACCCCGGAAATTAAGGAAAAGGTAAAGAGAATTATCTAACATCTTGACAGAAGGCGAAGGAGGATCTTATGGAGTGCTGAGTTACTACAGGAGATGTCTGATGGTCGCTGTACATTGTATACACTCGGTACGTAAGTCATATCTATTACTGATCTCCATCACGTGGTCAGGGAACCAGTATACAAGTCCATCAAAGAGAATCGTCATCATCTGGCACAAGCGGAGCGCTCCACCACAAATCCATAGTCATACTGAAATAAGAGCAAAAGTTATATAGACAGATATAGATAGGTAGATAGATAGATAGATAGATAGATAGATAGGAGATGGATAGATAGATAGATAGATAGATAGATAGATAGATAGATAGAAAGATAGGAGATGGATAGATAGATAGATAGATAGATAGATAGATAGATAGATAGGAGATAGATAGATAGATAGATAGATAGATAGATAGAAAGATAGGAGATGGATAGATAGATAGATAGGAGATAGATAGGAGATAGATAGATAGATAGATAGATAGATAGATAGGAGATGGATAGATAGATAGATAGATAGATAGATAGGAGATAGATAGATAGATAGATAGATAGATAGATAGATAGGAGATGGATAGATAGATAGATAGGAGATAGATAGATAGATAGATAGATAGATAGATAGATAGATAGATAGATAGATATCAGATACATATGGGATAGATAGATAGGAGATAGATCGATAGATAGATAGATAGATAGATAGATAGGAGATGGATAGATAGATAGATAGATAGATAGATAGATAGATAGGAGATGGATAGATAGATAGATAGGAGATAGATAGATAGATAGATAGATAGATAGATAGATAGATAGATAGATATCAGATACATATGGGATAGATAGATAGGAGATAGATCGATAGATAGATAGATAGATAGATAGATAGATAGATAGGAGATGGATAGATAGATAGATAGATAGGAGATGGATAGATAGATAGATAGATAGATATCAGATACATATGAGATAGATAGATAGATAGATAGATAGATAGATAGATAGATAGATAGATATTTACCTCATTTTCAATCTCAGCCAAGGTTTTGATTCGAAGATCTTTGAAGTTAGAAAGGTTTACCTAAGGAGAAGGGAATAAGACAGCGTACACATTAGACATCAGGCCATGCAGGGATCCCCTCAGCTGTATGATCACACATAAGACACCTATAGGTCTCCGCAGGGGTTTAACTTTTTGTATAATGAATTGTTTTACAAATTTCCAAACTTCTTTCCCCATCAGTTCCTGCTTGTGGTGACACTTCCTACTCCCAGGGAATCTTAGGTAATATTCGACCAATTCTCCCCAGCTCAGAAGACCAGGTTGTGCCTTGACCCAGTTCTGGACTCCAGTCCTTCTGTCCTTCCAGTCTGCGACTTGTACGAGACCGGTCTGTGACCTACAAGCAGCTGGGATGTGAGCAGTGAGTATCAGGGCATTACTCACTGCTCTTATTCACACTCCTTCTATACTCGGGGTGTACACGAGACATGACAGCGCAGAGAAAGAGCGGGACTGGGGAGAAGAGCGGTGAGTAATGACCCGACGCTCACCGCTCTCTACTAGGACTGTGGGGTCATCATCTAATACTGACAGGAGAGCATAGAGAGTCCCCCCGATACTCACAGAAGGTTCTGAAATTTTGCTTTCAAACATTGGATGGATGGAGAACGGGATCCCATCAATAGCTGAAACACAAAACAATTGTACAAAACGTTGCAAATATTTGTCTGAGAATTATTTTTTGCCATTTCCTACAGTTGTACAGACTTCAGTTCTTACCAGAGACGCCATAGATGTTGGACTCAGACTGTGGCGTTCTTGCATTTGGCCTGGGATTAGAAGCCGAAATCTGGATTGTGCTAGAGAAAGGGACAGGGAACGTTACAGCTCTAAAAGCAGCGACGTAGAAGGTAACATCACGCGGATACAACAGAGGGCTGTGCAAGCCACGGATGATGACAAACTGCAAAACCCTAACACTTAAAGGGGTTACCCTGTTAGGACAACCCATGTCCAGGTATCCTATAAAGAAAATCCGAATTAATGCAAGAAGATCCTCAGATCAGGAGCCTTGTCTCGTGGCCAGAGTGCATTATACAGTCGTTATAAAGGGCGCCCCTTGCTGCGGAGGACTGTCCTGCATTACATAGACAAGTGTCAGCCATTACTACTGACTGCTCCCCATTTACTTGAGCCCAGATTAGACTTTTCTGTGGACTAGGGGTCCTCAAACTTTTCAAACAGGGGGCCAGTTCACTGTCCCTCAAACCACTGGAGGGCCGAAATATAGATTAAAAAATAAAATTAAGATTATATGCTTCTCAGTACTACCTCCCACATACACTATTATATGCACCTTAGTACCCCCCCACACTGTATTATATCCACCTCAGTACGCCCCCCCACCCCACAGTATTATATGCTCCTCAGTACCCCCCCCCACACTGTATTATATGCTCCTCAGTACCCCCCACTGTATTATATGCTCCTAAGTAACCCCCCCCACTGTATTATATACTCCTGAGTACCCCCACCACTGTATTATATGCTCCTCAGTACACCCCCTCACTGTATTATATGTTCCTCAGTAACCCCCCCACACTGTATTATATGCACTTCAGTACGCCCCCCTCCCACCCCACAGTATTATATGCTCCTAAGTAACCCCCCCCACTGTATTATATGCTCCTCAGTACACCCCCCCACTGTATTATATGTTCCTCAGTAACCCCCCCACACTGTATTATATGCACTTCAGTACGCCCCCCTCCCACTGTATTATATGCTCCTCAGTACACCCCCCCCCAGTGTATTATATGCTCCTCAGTACACCCCCCCACTGTATTATATGTTCCTCAGTAACCCCCACTGTATTATATGCACCTCAGTACGCCCCCCCCCACTGTATTATATGCTCCTGAGTACCCCCCCCAGTGTATTATATGCTCCTCAGTACACCCCCCCACTGTATTATATGTTCCTCCGTAACCCCCCCACACTGTATTATATGCACTTCAGTACGCCCCCCTCCCACTGTATTATATGCTCCTCAGTACACCCCCACCACCACCACTGTATTATATGCTCCTCAGTACCCCCCCCCACTGTATTATATGTTCCTCAGTAACCCCCACTGTATTATATGCACTTCAGTACGCCCCCCCCACTGTATTATATGCTCCTGAGTACCCCCACCACTGTATTATATGCTCCTCAGTACACCCCCCCACTGTATTATATGCTCCTCAGTACACCCCCCCACTGTATTATATGTTCCTCCGTAACCCCCCCACACTGTATTATATGCTCCTCAGTACACCCCCCCACTGTATTATATGTTCCTCCGTAACCCCCCCACACTGTATTATATGCACTTCAGTACGCCCCCCTCCCACTGTATTATATGCTCCTCAGTACACCCCCACCACCACCACTGTATTATATGCTCCTCAGTACCCCCCCCCCCAGTGTATTATATGCGCCTCAGTACACCCCCCCACTGTATTATATGCTCCTCAGTACACCCCACCACTGTATTATATGCTCCTCAGTACACCCCCCCCCCCCAGTGTATTATATGCTCCTCAGTACACCCCCCCCACCCATTGTATTATATGCTCCTCAGTACACCCCCCCACTGTATTATATGTTCCTCAGTAACCCCCCCCCACTGTATTATATGTTCCTCAGTAACCCCCCCACACTGTATTATATGCTCCTCGGGGGCAGAGCTCACTCTCTGTAGTCAGTGTAGGCCGCGGTCGCACGGCCTAAACTAACAGCTTTCAGTTTTATATACACTTGTACATACAACTGAAAGCAGCGATCCGCGCACTAACGAGGAATCAGATTCCCCGTTAGTGAGCAATCCAGGTGACGACGCGCGGGCCACATGTGGCAGGCCAGATAAATGCCCTTGGCGGGCCGCATGTGGCCCGCGGGCCGTAGTTCGAGGACCCCTGCTGTGGACCATTGGCTTGTGGACTGGACTTACTTCGGCTGGGCAGGGAGACCGTTATCTAAAGAAAGTCCTCGGATGCCCGATGTGATGCTCCTCGGCTTTGGCGTAGGCGTGGCGTAGACTGGAGGAGGTTTACGGACAGGGACCTTCTTGCACCACAGAGCCAGGCCGCTCATATCACTGGGGTGGAGAGAAGAACGGAAGGATTGGAAGAGGCTCAGGGACACAAACAGGTTATAACTCACATTAGAAAACTGATATTCCCGATTGGAGTAAATTTCAATTCTTGTGCTTGGGAGTGACCTGAATTATTATGAGGTCGAATAGTCAAGAGTCAGAAATTCGTGCCAGTCGGGAACTTTATCAACACCGATATAGGAGACGTCAGTCTTAATAAATAAGCCCAATGATTATATTATAAGTAAAGGCAAACATGGCCACTCGCTTTCAGAAACAGCTCCACACCCGGCCACAGGCTATGAGTGGTACTGCAGCTCAGCTCCATTTAGGCAAATATGGCGGAACAACAACGCAGCACCAAGAGAACGATTTCGTAGGACTTTGTAGAGTTGATGTATAAAAGGATTCAGGATCAAGGTGCGTTTTAGCGCTTACCCAAGGCGGCTGTATGGTGCGCCGAGCTGCTTGCTTTTCACCGTTAGTTTAATTTCAGAGACGGCAAAGTCCACGGTGTTGACAGGACTCAGCTTAATACACAGACGCTTCTTCTTTGGTACAGTGACCTCTGTAAAGACAAGGAGCGTCTGGTTAAGTCACCATCCTCATACAACCGCGCCCCTCGCAGACGCCATATGGGAGTAGATAGATAGGACACATACAGAGCTGACTTGGTGATTGTAAATGGCTGTATCTCTGGTTATATACTCCCTAGAAAGCTGAGATTCTGCAGTACTAACCATAAAACTGGAGATATCACTAGATAAAAACACACTGGGAACTGCTACATATACAGCTCAAACCTCCAACTTGTATCTAGTTATATCTCAGGTTAACTGACAGCTAAGATTGCAGGATCGGCAACATCTGAAAAGTGAGAATCTCAGCTTTCACGTGATACTATGTGTCAGGTGCATAAAACTAGAGATACAGCCACTGAAAGTGACACTCCCCCTTGGCAAATGCTACAGCTCTACATACTGGCAATACAAGTATGTATGAATTTTCTCTGGTAACAGCTCAGTTAGAGGCTTGCTATGGAGAATTTTAGAGTCTGTTTTCTAGTAAAAGAAAGTTAGAGAGGTTAGATAGCTATATTACAACAGCAAAAACTAGACTAAAATTGTCCACAGCAGCAAGTCCCCACAGATACTCCAATATCAAACCATCTGCTACCCCCCCCCCCCACCCATACCCACATGGCTAGAGGTCAGACCACCAGGTCTCCAAGGGATCAGGAGAACGTGGAACTGAAAGTCCCCTTAAAGTCTCCCTTGTGCACCTGTGTGACCAGTGCTCCATTCACTGCACTTAGGGGGTTCTGGGCTGGTTCCGACCCCGGCTCATATAATGGTATCAGCACCCGACCCCGAATTGTTTCGTCTCCTTCCTCACCGCCAGTGTTCAGCACTAGTTACCTGCCTGGCTTTACTATAGGCTGCCTTCCCCTATGGCACAGGTAACTGTCTGTATATATAGGAGAGGATGGAGAAGGTGAAGTGACTCCGGGGGACGTCAGCCTAAAACGACTCCCTGGAGGACCCCTTTAAAAAAGAGATTCTCCAATTTTGGCCCAAGCGACGATAGAATCAATGTTAATGAATACTGGTACCTGATACCATATATACTAGCGCACCCCTATACACTTGTATACAGTCTAGTATAGCGAGGGGTTACACCTAAAGGATGCAATTACAGACCTGGGATAGTCACTGTACAGGTTTACATCATGTACCAGTATAGCTAAGCCATGACGTAACCCACACTGGTCATACTGGTTCCATCACTCAGCAGGAAGGAGGAAGCGAATAACACACATGGATGACATATACTTACTGGGATCCACATACTCTCCAATAAAGGCAAACCCCACTGGCAGCACCGTCTTGTCACTCAGCAGCTGGACCTCGGAGATGACTTGTTCTATGCCTTGTAGCTAGAAGAAGACAAAAGAACAGCTGACACAACCAAGAAACAGGACTGAGCTGCAATACCACACTCATCCTGTGGATAGGAGTGGCGCTGTTCATGGAAGAAAGCAGTTTTATTATCCTGAATATCTCTTTAGAGAGTCAATAACCTGGATAGTACTGACTTCTGGTGCCGTGCTGTGACACAGGTAAAGAGCAGACTTCTGATTAAACCCCTTCAAAAAGTTAGCAGAGGCTCCTTCAGTGGTGGCCACGATCTACGGCAGGAAGAGAGAAGGCGTGAGATGATCCAACACGGCTGAACATCAAAGTCCAAATCATTCATGTGAGATCCATCACTTACTATGATGTGGCCTTTAGGGCAGGTTGACTGGCCAGACGTCCACGCTAAACTGGTCAGAGGTTTAGAGGTCTCCTCCATATTGCGGATTATTTCAGCAAATCGCTAAAACAGAGACGCGAACAATCTGGGCATCATGTTATACATACATTAGATCAAAACATTGTATTGTAAATATTGTACTGACCCTGAGTTACATAACTAGTCACCTCCATTGCAGAGACATCACTGTTTTTGTCAATATTCAAATGAGCTCTTTGGAGCAATGAGGATGTTTCGCTGCTTCAAAGAAGCAACAGGACCCTCGTTTGCATATTGACAAAAACTGTGATATCTTGGCAACAGAGGCTGCGATTCACAAGGAGGAAACACTGTTTCATTCAGGTGACAGTAATCTATCTATCTGCAGGACTGGGGTGATATGCTGGTTCTGGTGACAGTAACCTATCTATCTGCAGGGCTGGGATGATATGGAGGGGTCTGGTGACAGTAACCTATCTATCTGCAGGACTGGGGTGATATGCTGGTTCTGGTGACAGTAACCTATCTATCTGCAGGGCTGGGGTGATATGCTGGTTCTGGTGACAGTAACCTATCTATATGCAGGGCTGGGGTGATATGCTGGTTCTGGTGACAGTAACCTATCTATCTGCAGGGCTGGGGTGATATGCTGGTTCTGGTGACAGTAACCTATCTATCTGCAGGGCTGGGGTGATATGCTGGTTCTGGTGACAGTAACCTATCTATCTGCAGGGCTGGGGTGATATGCTGGGTCTGGTGACAGTAACCTATCTATCTGCAGGGCTGGGGTGATATGCTGGTTCTGGTGACAGTAACCTATCTATCTGCAGGGCTGGGGTGATATGCTGGTTCTGGTGACAGTAACCTATCTATCTGCAGGGCTGGGGTGATATGCTGGTTCTGGTGACAGTAACCTATCTATCTGCAGGGCTGGGGTGATATGCTAGGTCTGGTGACAGTAACCTATCTATCTGCAGGGCTGGGGTGATATGCTGGTTCTGGTGACAGTAACCTATCTATCTGCAGGGCTGGGGTGATATGCTGGGTCTGGTGACAGTAACCTATCTATCTGCAGGGCTGGGGTGATATGCTGGTTCTGGTGACACTAACCTATCTATCTGCAGGGCTGGGGTGATATGCTGGTTCTGGTGACAGTAACCTATCTATCTGCAGGGCTGGGATGATATGCTGGTTCTGGTGACAGTAACCTATCTATCTGCAGGGCTGGGGTGATATGCTGGTTCTGCTGGCAGTAACCTATCTATCTGCAGGGCTGGGGTGATATGCTGGTTCTGGTGACAGTAACCTATCTATCTGCAGGGCTGGGGTGATATGCTGGTTCTGGTGACAGTAACCTATCTATCTGCAGGGCTGGGGTGATATGCTGGGTCTGGTGACAGTAACCTATCTATCTGCAGGGCTGGGGTGATATGCTGGTTCTGGTGACAGTAACCTATCTATCTGCAGGGCTGGGGTGATATGCTGGTTCTGGTGACAGTAACCTATCTATCTGCAGGGCTGGGGTGATATGCTGGTTCTGGTGACAGTAACCTATCTATCTGCAGGGCTGGGGTGATATGCTAGGTCTGGTGACAGTAACCTATCTATCTGCAGGGCTGGGGTGATATGCTGGTTCTGGTGACAGTAACCTATCTATCTGCAGGGCTGGGGTGATATGCTGGGTCTGGTGACAGTAACCTATCTATCTGCAGGGCTGGGGTGATATGCTGGTTCTGGTGACACTAACCTATCTATCTGCAGGGCTGGGGTGATATGCTGGTTCTGGTGACAGTAACCTATCTATCTGCAGGGCTGGGATGATATGCTGGTTCTGGTGACAGTAACCTATCTATCTGCAGGGCTGGGGTGATATGCTGGTTCTGCTGGCAGTAACCTATCTATCTGCAGGGCTGGGGTGATATGCTGGTTCTGGTGACAGTAACCTATCTATCTGCAGGGCTGGGGTGATATGCTGGGTCTGGTGACAGTAACCTATCTATCTGCAGGGCTGGGGTGATATGCTGGTTCTGGTGACAGTAACCTATCTATCTGCAGGGCTGGGGTGATATGCTGGTTCTGGTGACAGTAACCTATCTATATGCAGGGCTGGGGTGATATACTGGTTCTGGTGACAGTAACCTATCTATCTGCAGGGCTGGGGTGATATGCTGGTTCTGGTGACAGTAACCTATCTATCTGCAGGGCTGGGGTGATATGCTGGTTCTGGTGACAGTAACCTATCTATCTGCAGGGCTGGGGTGATATGCTGGTTCTGGTGACAGTAACCTATCTATGTGCAGGGCTGGGGTGATATGCTGGTTCTGGTGACAGTAACCTATCTATGTGCAGGGCTGGGGTGATATGCTGGGTCTGGTGACAGTAACCTATCTATCTGCAGGGCTGGGGTGATATGCTGGTTCTGGTGACAGTAACCTATCTATCTGCAGGACTGGGGTGATATGCTGGGTCTGGTGACAGTAACCTATCTATCTGCAGGGCTGGGGTGATATGCTGGGTCTGGTGACAGTAACCTATCTATCTGCAGGGCTGGGGTGATATGCTGGTTCTGGTGACAGTAACCTATCTATCTGCAGGGCTGGGGTGATATGCTGGTTTTGGTGACAGTAACTTATCTATCTGCAGGACTGGGGTGATATGCTGGTTCTGGTGACAGTAACCTATCTGCAGGGCTGGGGTAATATGCTGGTTCTGGTGACAGTAACCTATCTATCTGCAGGACTGGGGTGATAAGCTGGTTCTGGTGACAGTAACCTATCTATCTGCAGGACTGGGGTGATATGGAGGGGTCTGGTGACAGTAACCTATCTATCTGCAGGGCTGGGGTGATATGCTGGTTCTGGTGACAGTAACCTATCTATCTGCAGGGCTGGGGTGATATGCTGGGTCTGGTGACAGTAACCTATCTATCTGCAGGGCTGGGATGATATGCTGCTTCTGGTGACAGTAACCTATCTATCTGCAGGGCTGGGGTGATATGGAGGGGTCTGGTGACAGTAACCTATCTATCTGCAGGGCTGGGGTGATATGCTGGTTCTGGTGACAGTAACCTATCTATATGCAGGGCTGGGGTGATATACTGGTTCTGGTGACAGTAACCTATCTATCTGCAGGGCTGGGGTGATATGCTGGTTCTGGTGACAGTAACCTATCTATCTGCAGGGCTGGGGTGATATGCTGGTTCTGGTGACAGTAACCTATCTGCAGGGCTGGGGTGATATGCTGGTTCTGGTGACAGTAACCTATCTATCTGCAGGGCTGGGGTGATATGCTGGTTCTGGTGACAGTAACCTATCTATCTGCAGGGCTGGGGTGATATGCTGGTTTTGGTGACAGTAACTTATCTATCTGCAGGACTGGGGTGATATGCTGGTTCTGGTGACAGTAACCTATCTGCAGGGCTGGGGTAATATGCTGGTTCTGGTGACAGTAACCTATCTATCTGCAGGACTGGGGTGATAAGCTGGTTCTGGTGACAGTAACCTATCTATCTGCAGGACTGGGGTGATATGGAGGGGTCTGGTGACAGTAACCTATCTATCTGCAGGGCTGGGGTGATATGCTGGTTCTGGTGACAGTAACCTATCTATCTGCAGGGCTGGGGTGATATGCTGGTTCTGGTGACAGTAACCTATCTATCTGCATGGCTGGGGTGATATGCTGGTTCTGGCGACAGTTAACTATCTATCTGCAGGGCTGGGGTGATATGCTGGGTCTGGCGACAGTAACCTATCTATCTGCAGGGCTGGGGTGATATGCTGGTTCTGGTGACAGTAACCTATCTATCTGCAGGGCTGGGGTGATATGCTGGTTCTGGTGACAGTAACCTATCTATCTGCAGGGCTGGGGTGATATGCTGGTTCTGGTGACAGTAAGCTATATATCTGCAGGGCTGGGGTGATATGCTGGTTCTGGTGACAGTAACCTATCTATCTGCAGGGCTGGGGTGATATGCTGGGTCTGGTGACAGTAACCTATCTATCTGCAGGGCTGGGGTGATATGCTGGTTCTGGTGACAGTAACCTATCTATCTGCAGGGCTGGGGTGATATGCTGGTTCTGGTGACAGTAACCTATCTATCTGCAGGACTGGGGTGATATGCTGGTTCTGGTGACAGTAACCTATCTGCAGGGCTGGGGTAATATGCTGGTTCTGGTGACAGTAACCTATCTATCTGCAGGGCTGGGGTAATATGCTGGTTCTGGTGACAGTAACCTATCTATCTGCAGGGCTGGGGTGATATGCTGGGTCTGGTGACAGTAACCTATCTATCTGCAGGGCTGGGGTGATATGCTGGGTCTGGTGACAGTAACCTATCTATCTGCAGGGCTGGGGTGATATGGAGGGATCTGGTGACAGTAACCTATCTATCTGCAGGGCTGGGATGATATGCTGGTTCTGGTGACAGTAACCTATCTATCTGCAGGGCTGGGATGATATGGAGGGGTCTGGTGACAGTAACCTATATATCTGCAGGGCTGGGGTGATATGCTGGTTCTGGTGACAGTAACCTATCTATCTGCAGGGCTGGGGTGATATGCTGGGTCTGGTGACAGTAACCTATTTATTTGTAGGGCTGGGGTGATATGCTGGTTCTGGTGACAGTAACCTATCTATCTGCAGGGCTGGGGTGATATGCTGGTTCTGGTGACAGTAACCTATCTATCTGCAGGGCTGGGGTGATATGCTGGTTCTGGTGACAGTAACATATCTATCTGCAGGGCTGGGGTGATATGCTGGTTCTGGTGACAGTAACCTATCTATCTGCAGGGCTGGGGTGATATACTGTTTCTGGTGACAGTAACCTATCTATCTGCAGGGCTGGGATGATATGCTGCTTCTGGTGACAGTAACCTATCTATCTGCAGGGCTGGGGTGATATGGAGGGGTCTGGTGACAGTAACCTATCTATCTGCAGGGCTGGGGTGATATGCTGGTTCTGGTGACAGTAACCTATCTATCTGCAGGGCTGGGGTGATATGCTGGTTCTGGTGACAGTAACCTATCTATCTGCAGGGCTGGGGTGATATGCTGGTTCTGGTGACAGTAACCTATCTATCTGCAGGACTGGGGTGATATGCTGGGTCTGGTGACAGTAACCTATCTATCTGCAGGGCTGGGGTGATATGCTGGGTCTGGTGACAGTAACCTATCTATCTGCAGGACTGGGGTGATATGCTGGTTCTGGTGACAGTAACCTATCTATCTGCAGGGCTGGGGTGATATGCTGGTTCTGGTGACAGTAACCTATCTATCTGCAGGACTGGGGTGATATGCTGGTTCTGGTGACAGTAACCTATCTATCTGCAGGGCTGGGGTGATATGCTGGTTCTGGTGACAGTAACCTATCTATCTGCAGGGCTGGCATTATTTGGGAGGCCACATAGTAGGATGTTACATTAGAGTAGGTGGGATATGACGACGTCTTGTTCTTGTATTTGTGTTGTCTCTCAGTTGAAGAAAGATCTGATGAATGTCTTTGGGTTATGGTCGCCGGCTGTTACAGGGTTCTGCCTCTACAGACATTTGTCCCCCATTCATAGTGATAGATCGGTGGAGAGATGTGTATATTATATTCCCCCCTGGAAAGCCCCTTTAAGTCACTGATATACTGTTAAAGGCCACCCTGTGACTGTTTAGTGGCCCCTCCCCCTGACACCTATATGTCCCAGCACAGGTAACTCCGCCCACACTAAATACCCCATGTCACCCCCTAGTCTTCTCTATAGGTGACCATGGCAGATACCATCTTCTATAAAGTTACCTCTAACTATAGTTACACGTATTCCTGACCTCCTTCCGGCCTCTCTCGTATACTGAGCCGACGTAAACACGGACACTTACCTCCCACAGCACAACCCGTCTAATACACAGCCGGTAACGTCTATTTCCTGGTTGGGAGTCACCTACAAAGCAGGTAGAGCTGCCCAACTCCGCGAAACTACATTTCCCGGCACGCCTCGGTGTGGAGACGCAGGCAGTCTGTTCTGCGCCTGCGTGAAGAGGCCGGCTAGCTGTGAGCATGCGCCGTTGAGCTTATTGGTAAACTTGCGTTCCACGGATCGTTTGAGCGGGAGAATCGTGCCGTGTAGACGGTGAGGAGCCGCCATGGCCATGCAGATTGTCCTAATGACATTTTTCTAGTAGTCTCAATTATTTTCTGTTATTTATTTATTAGAAATCATTTACCACCGTTTTTATAGTTTAGACTTCACCTCACAGATTTTTTTTGTTCCAAATTTTTTTTTAGCCAAATTGAAGAATGGCTATGAAAGTAATGGGAAGTCTATAGGGCTCTGTGGGGCCTCAGTCTTAAAGGGGTTGTCCAGGATAACTGTTTTGTTGCTATGAGGTCGGAGCAAACCCCCAAAACATACGTACCTGTCCCCGGTGCTCCGGTGTCTCCCAGTATGTTCCGGTCCTGATGTTTCAGGGGCCTTGTATTGGCAGAAGCCTCCTCCGCACGTGACCACTGAGGCCTAAGCAAAAGAACTGGAATGTCACTCGCAAATGTCACCTTGTCCCATGTCCTTCTCTAAAATGTGTGTAACATGCCCAGCGTTCTCCATTGGGGCAGTGGACAAAGGTGAACAGGTTAACAATTGGAAACAGGGGCAGCACGGTGGCTCAGTGGTTAGCACTGCAGCCTTGCAACGCTAGAGTCCTGGGTTCGAATCCCGCCAGGAACATCTGCAAGTGTTGTTCTCTCCGTGTTTGCGTGTTTTCCTCCCATTCTACAAAGCCATACTGATAGGAAAAAAATAAATATGTACATTGTGATCCCTATATCATATATCCCTATATGGGGCTCACAATCTACATTAAAAAAAACAATTGGAAACTATGATCGATTAATAACACTGAAAACACCAAGCTGTGCTTTTCAATGAAAATAAAGTGTCACTCTAGTGTGACAAGGTAGTCATCAAAGTAAATTCCAAATATGCTCTACCCTTGTATAGTTTCTGTACCCTTCTCTAGTTTTTTTTTTAGATTGTGAGACCTATATAGGGTTCACAATGTACATTTTTCTCTAGCATTATGTTTTTGGAGTATGGGATAGAAATTTATGCAAACGGGGAGAACATACAAACTACTTGCAGATGGTTTTTTGCCCTTGGTTGGATTCGAACCGAGAACTCCAGCGCTGCAAGGCTGCAGTGCTAACCACTGAGCCACCGTGTGGTCCCTCCCTTGTCTAGTTTCTGTACCCTTGTCTCGTACCTGTACCCTTGTCTAGTTTCTGTACCCTCGTCTAGTTTCTGTACCCTCGTCTAGTTTCTGTACCCTCGTCTAGTTTCTGTACCCTCGTCTAGTTTCTGTACCCTCGTCTAGTACCTGTACCCTTGTCTAGTTTCTGTACCCTCGTCTAGTACCTGTACCCTTGTCTCCTACCTGTACCCTTGTCTCCTACCTGTACCCTTGTCTCCTACCTGTACCCTTGTCTCGTACCTGTACCCTTGTCTCATACCTGTACCCTTGTCTAGTTTCTATACCCTCGTCTAGTTCCTGTACCTTTGTCTAGTTTCTCTACCCTTGTCTAGTACCTGTACCTTTGTCTCATACCTGTACCCTTGTCTAGTTTCTATACCCTCGTCTAGTTCCTGTACCTTTGTCTCGTACCTGTACCCTTGTCTAATATTTGTATCCACCTCTCCAGAACACTGCAGTGCACATAATACTATGTACCTACCTTATACTGCAAAGGTGATATCACCACATAAATAAAGGGTGTCTATAGGGAGCTGATTATGTGAGGTGCAGAGGAGAAGTAGGGAGTAATTTTCACAGAAGAGGTCGAACAGAAGAACTGGGGAGGGGAAAGCTTTATTGAATCTTAAGTCATTTGAAAGCTCCAAATAGTATCTGGTGGAAGTCGAAAGAGAATTTCTGTTTACCTAGTAATCCATGCTAGAAGAAAGACAGTCACAATGTGATCATGTGACTTATTGTAGTAAAGGAAGGATAATTATTACTATGGAGAGGACAGTCATATCAGCCAATATAATGACTCAAGAGAAGAATCATTGGAGTGTCCCTTTAATTGGTTATAGATTTAATTATCAGGAGTGTGTGTTCACTGCTAATTGTCAGCTGGCGCCTCTATCTGCCACGTTACTATTGCGAAGTACACGTTAGGGTTGAGCGATCGGGATCGGAAAAGATCAGATGGCGATCGAGCAAATTTCACGATCAAAGGAAAATGATCTGAAATTGGATTTTGAAATCTCAAGATCGGCTCAACCCTAAAAGTGACTTTTCCCATAGAGAAGCATTGACTAGGGTTGAGCGATCGGGAAAGACTGGATCCCGATCGGTGATCGAGCAAATAAAGATCGAGATCGGCTGAAAAAATGATCGGAAATCGGATTTTAAAATCGATCCAGAAATCTCAAGATCGGCTCAACCCTAGTACACGTGTGTCCTGGCAATTAACATATAGCACATGTAGAGAAGACACACCGTGTACCAAGCCCTAATGTGAACCTGAAAATTGCTCCGAGATCACGGTAATACTTTGTTCCTCTTGATCAGCCGCTTAAAAGCCATTTTCACCTCATTGTTTTTTAGGCTGTAGATTAACGGATTTAACAATGGTGTTAGCGCGGTATAAAACAGCGTAAAGAATTTTTCCGACTTTAGACTGAACGATGCGGTAGGACGGAGGTAAACAGATAATATGGTCACATAAAGGAAAGAAACAACTGTGATATGAGAAGAACATGTATAGAAGGTTTTACGTCTGCCGGTGCTGATCTGGAGAGCGGTCCTGATGATGAAGACGTAAGAAGTCAAGGTGAGCATGAAGGGCAAGATGCAACTGAAGGTCGACTCCACGTACATTAAGTGCTCCATTTTGGAGGCGTCAGAGCAGAACAACTTCATGATGGCCAGAAGATCACAGAAGAAGTGGTCGATTTCGTTCGATTTAAAGCAATGGATATCGTAGATAATGAAGACCGCTGGGACAACCTCACAAAAACCAAGGATCCAACAAACTGAACTCAGCAAAGAACAGACTTTACTATTCATGACCATAATATAATGTAGAGGGTTGCACACCGCAACGTACCGATCATAACTCATTGCAGTCAAGATGGCAAACTCACAGCAAATAAAAGATACGTAAAAATACATCTGTGCGATACAGGCTGGGAGCGAAACACTTTTATCTCCTGTTACGTAAACAGCCAGTGTCTTATGCATGGTGACCGTGCTGTAGCAGATGTCGATGACAGAGAGGTGGGATAAGAAGTAATACATCGGCGTGTGCAATTGGTGGTCATTGCAGATTAGCAGTAAAATGGCTGAATTTCCACTAAGAATAGCGAGATAAATAACCAAAACCAAGCTGAAGATGAAAGCCTGCAGGTGAGGTACGTCACTAATACCTTTTATGATGAAAAAGTCCACCCAAGATTGGTTCATCTCCTCCACCGTATGGCCTGCTGATGAAAAAAATGTAGGAATGATAGAAAAATTGAGTGCCCATTCCCACCTTACAAATACAGCAGCAACCACAAAGCCTATAAGAAAAGAATGTGCTCAATGCAGAAACGCCGTAACCTTCTAGATATCTGCAGTAGAGGTCTTCTATAGCTCGGTTTAACCATAAGATTAGGGTTGGCGTGGTAGGGCTGCAAAATAAGACAGAAATAGTGTCCTGGGCCTGGACTGACAGTCCGCACACGGGACCATGAAATTCACGGGACCATTGAAATGAATGGGTCAGTGTGTTATCCCTGAAACACGGCTAGCACACAGAACATGTACACAGTCATCTGCAACCGGCCTAAGGCTTAGACTTGGGGGATATTAAAAAGTCCAGATGTCTTTGGAGTGGGTCTCGATGGGGGCTAAAGGGGTAAAAAAAACGCAATGTAGAATTACACCAAAAATGTTGAGTGTAGAACCAATTAAAAGGAATCCGACATTAGTTTTACCATACAAACACACTGGCCGTGCTGAGTGAGAGGTCAGGTAAGCTATACAACCCCTTAAAGACATGGCCAAAAATCACCTTGAGGCTAAGGATCCGTGGGACAACCCGCAGCCATAAAGCATTGTGAGATAAACTTCGATGGAACGCATTACAATTCTTTCAGAAAGTTCACAGAGTTTTCCCCCTCCACTTTCTGTTTCAATTATATCTATGGGAAAACCGCTGGGTGTTTCCGTAGATATAGTTGACATGCTGCAATTTCAAAAACCACGCCATATTTGGAAATCATGACGTGTTTGTGCTATGATTTTTACCACAAGGTGCGCAACCCCTTTGAAGTTACTGTAAAACGCCGCGATTTTTCCTGCAGCGTTTCTGCTGTGGGTAAATCACATCGTTTCCGATCCGTGCAGTTTTGGCCTAAGGCTGAGGCTCCACGTTTCAGAAATGCAGCTTTTTTTGTTGCAGATTTTGCTGCGTTTTTTCGACCTAAAGCCAAGAATGGCTACCAAAGGAATGGGAAATAGATAGGAATCTCTTCTACTTCTCCCTTCTGCTCAATCCACTCCTGGCTTTGGCTCAAAGGACGCATCAAAATCTGCAACAAACAAAGCTGCATTTCCGCACCGTGGGGCCTCAGCCTGAATGGAACGTGTCACCAAAAATTGCCTACCTTCCTGCCGCAGAATTTTTTCACTCCATGCCTTCCATAGTCGAGTGTTCCTCCGATCACCACAGCCTCCTATCTGTTATAAGAGCAGGCGGTGATCAGAGGAGTGATTGATCAGTAAATCATTAAAAGGACATAGCGGGACATGTAGGGAGCTGAGCGGGACAGGGGCAGGAAAGCGTGAGTGTCCCGCAGAAATCGGGACGGTTGGGCAGTATGGGTGTGCAATCACATCCACATTCTAACTACATGCACCATACACACCGCCAAACAGCTTACACATATAGCATAATAATATGCACAGATAGATACATAGGCTGAAAATGTTTAAGTCCCTTTAAAGGGATTGGATCACAAAATAAGCTTATTTGAGTAGGAGACCAGTGTCTTTCTTCTTCCTCCTCTCCTTACAGGTCATGGGGATAGAGACCAGCTTGGAGGGGCTGCAGCTTCTCTCCACTGGGGGGCTCGGAGCAGCATTTCTCTTTTAGTCTGAGGCCCCACGTTGTGGAAATGCAGTTTTTTTGTTGCAGATTTTGCTACGTGTTTCTGAGCCAAAGACAGGAATGACTACAAAAAGCAATAGGAGATATATACAATATAGTTATACTTCTACCTTCTGATGAAGCCACTCCTGGCTTTAGTTAAAAAAAAGATGCAAAAAAAAAGCTGTGTTTCCATAATGTGGGGCCTCAGATTTTGAACGTGGGGCGAGTTGCTGGCTATCCAACCTTTCTTTTCATTGTGATGTGGTATAGTGACAGTGTATGACTGCCCTCCAGCTGCTATAGCATGTGCGTCGCGTGGTTGGAGATCAGGTCTCGAAACCTTCCATTGTCTCCTACAGTGGTGTACAATGCTGCGCCCTGTAACATGAGCCTGTCAGGGATGCAACGTTCACCGGCTGCCTGACAGAGGAGAGAAACAGAAAGAGTTCTCCATCATAGATTGGTGGCGAAAAAAGCCCACAAGGCCCCTCCGGTCTGCCCTTATATTATTACCCAGGATAGACGTGCTCCCAGGCATGCTTACATTCACTAGAAGTTTGTTCCGAGCCTCTGTCAGTGGAACATTTCCTGACATTGCTTCTGATCTGCATTCTGAAGAGGAGGAGGTTCGGGTGGCGTGGAGAACCTCGTCCATGTTCCTGTCTCCGAAAGCCTGAAGAAGACAATGGAACTTCGGTGTCCATGATGTCAGTCTCCTGGCACGGCACATCCTCAGCTCTCAGCCCTTCCCTTGCCGAGGACTGTATATAATAGGTTATACTATATCTAATGTACTAAGTTGCTTTCTTGTATCAGTAGTTAGGTCAGTATTTTGAATCATAACCAGGAGCAGGTCGGACGCACAGAAGGGAGGTGAATCTTTCCATATCTTGTGTTTATATTCTCGCCACTTTCCACATATACCTTGTACACGTTCACTGCAGGATTATAGATTCCTATCAATCTCTGTACAGATATTAAATAGGCATAAAGTCAAAATAAATCATAAAACTGAAATGTTTAGGCAGCGCTCATACAGTAACAACTGGATATTCACAAAACATATCAACTACGACATACTATAATAGTACACTTCTATTTACCTAACAATGTGTCACAGGAGATGAAGGTGTTACCTGCTCTGCCAGTGATAGGATCCGCGCTATCATCCTGCACCATTATTTATTATAGCAGGGCAGGTTTAGAGAAACCTCTCAATGGGTGCAAGGACTCAGGAGGCCAAAGCCCTGGGCGGGTAGCATCATCCGAAAATGATGTTATTGTGTATTATCACAAAAGCTGCACCTTCAAAGTTGATAATATCTTCTATGGTCTCCTCTTAAAGGGGTTTTCCAAGACAATAATAATAATAACTTTATTACAAATCAAACGACACATGAACAGACAATATGAGACATTACAATTTGACAAAGAAATAAACATATCACACAATAGGAGTGAGGGTCCTGCTCGCAAGAGTTTACATTCTATGAGTAGGTAGGGGAACACAAGAGGTCAGAGGTAGGGTTGAGCGATCGGGATGGGAAAAGATCGTATTCCGATCGGCGATTGAGTAAATTTCACGATTGCAATCGGAATTCCGATCCCAATATTTCCAGCGGAATCGAGGTCAGAAGTTATCTCAAGATCGGCTCAAGATCGGGATGGGAAAAGATCGAATTACGATCGCCGATCGAGCAAATTTCACGATCAGGATCGGCTTAGAAAATGATCGTGTTTTAAAATTGATCCTGAAATCTCAAAATCGGCTCAACCCTAGTCAGGGGGCTTGTTTGCTACAATGGTCCAGCCATCTTTTAATAGAAAATGTTGTGTAACTGAAGCTGTCTGAGCCGTCACCAGCCGGGTATCTGTGAATAAACAGATACTAAATGCAGCGAGTACAATGTAACTTCTAGATGGAGAGGACAGGATCTGAGGAACAGAAGATGAAAGATAAAAGGTGTTATTGATTTTCACCTCCGCTCTACACGGTGATCAAGTCACATGATAACCCTGACCAAACAGATGTGATTTTAGGACATGTTTGAAGCTCCTGTAGTTGGGGAATAGTTGGATTGTCCTGGATAAAGCATTCGAGAGCACTGGTGCAGCTCGAGAAAAGTCTTGGAGACTCCCATTGACTTCAATGGGTTCCGTTTTCCACGCGGATCCTATTGAAATCAATGGGAAAAAACCTCCCATTGATTTTAATGGGTTCCGTGCAGAAAACAGAACCCGTTGAAGTCAATGGGAGTCTTTTTTCAGCGCTGATTCTTAACAATGGAACAATGACCGACTGCAACATGCACAATATACATGAACCATTTTTCCATTTAAATTTTTTACCTTCCATAAACCATAACTTTTTGTATTTTTCCGTTCATAGAGCTGTATGGGCTTCGTTTATGCGGGACAAATTGTGCTTCATAATTCTACCATTTTGTATTCTGTGCAATGCTCTGGGAAGCTGGAAAAAAATTACGAATAGGCTGGAATTAGAGAAAAACTCTGTTTGCGCGACTTTCTTATGGGCTTTGTTTTTTACAGTATCCGCTGTGCTGCCGAAATGACGTCACCTGTATTCTTTGGTTTGATATGATACATAAACATAAATCTATATAGTTTTTTTTAATGTTTTATTTCCTTTAACCCCTTCCCGCCATGGAACTATGGATGATTGCAACATATACACTATACATCCACCATCTCTGTATTTGTAGCCACTTGATCCTTTTGCTCAGCAACCATTTTTCGATTTTCGTTTTTGACTCCTCGCCTCCCAAACCCCATCACTTTTTTTATTCTTCCATTCACAGAGCCATAGGATAGTTTAAAGGGATTCCACCACTAAATCGTTTTTTTTTTTTTTTTTTTGTGTGCGTTAGACGTCAGAACAGCCTTTAGAAAGGCTATTCGTCTCTTACCTTTAGACGTGGTCTCTGCGGCGCCGTTCCTTAGAAATACCGGTTTTAACCGGTATGCAAATAAGTTCTCTCACAGCAATGGGGGCGGGCCCCAGTGCTCAAACGGCGATGAGAGCATCCCCACTACTGCCAAAGATCTCTGTCCAGTGACACCTCCATCTTCAACAGCAACCGCGTCTTCTTCCGGCTGGGGTCACACTCCGCTCTTGCGCGCATGTGCAGTGCGCTCCTGTAGTTCTCCGTAGAACTACAGGAGCATACTGCGTTCTGAGCTCTGGCACGCATGTGCAGTACGCTCCTGTAGTTCTCTGTAGAACTGCAGGAACTACAGGAGCGTACTGAGCGGAGTGTGACCCCAGCCGGAAGAAGACGCGGTTGCTGTTGAAGATGGAGGCTTCGCTGGAGAGAAGTCTCTGGCAGCAGTCGGGACGCCCTCATTGCTGTTTGAGCGCTGAGGCCCGCCCTCATTGCTGCGGAGAACTCATTTGCATACCGGTTAAAACCGGTATTTCTAAGGAACGGAGCGGCAGAGACCACGTCTAAAGGTAAGAGACGAATAGCCTTTCTTAAGGCTATTCCGACCTGGTAATTAGAAAAAACATTGGTTTAGTGGTAGAATCCCTTTAATGCTTGCGGAATAAATTTTTCTTCATGATGCCGCCATTATTTATTCTGTACAATGTACTGGGAAGCTGGAAAAAAATCAAAATGGGGGAATTGGAGAAAAAGTGCATTTGTGCGACTTTCTTACGGGCTTCGTTTTTACGACATTGACTTTTTGCAGCCAAATTGACCTGTCCCCTGTATTCTGTGTTTCGGTACAATTCCAAGGATACCAAATTTATATGGTTTTATTTACATGTTAACCCTTTAACAAAAAACTAAAACTTTGCAAAAAATTTTTTTTAAAAGTTGCCATATTCTGACACCCGTAACTTTTTTATACGTCTGTGTATGGGGATACATAGGGTGTGTTTTTTGTAGGGTCAGGTGAACTTTTTAGTTGTACCATTTAGTTCTATTAAGGCTGCACATAGCAGTCTGCAATAGAAACTAATGAGAGATAGGCCTGGGAGACTTCAAGAGATAAGCCCGTGTGGGAAAAATATTTTACTTATTGTGTTTTATTCTTTATTTATTTATATACATATCTAGGGAGAGGGGTGTTTGTTTTTTATATTGTTTTTTCACTCTTATTTTAGACCCCCTAGTGGTCTTGAACCCCTGGGGGTCTGATCACTGATACGGTACATTGCAATTTTAATACATTGCAAGGTATAGTTGTATCTCTATAACAACAACAATCTACCTAGTAAAAAAAAAAAATGACACAATTTCCACAACCTTCAGTCTGAAACTCAGCATTCCTCATTGTAGTATATGGAGTCCATCTGTCTAAGACGTCGGAATAGCCTTTAGAAAGGCTATTCGTCTCTTACCTTTAGATGTGATCTCCGCTGCGCCGTTCCTTAGAAATATCGGTTTTTACCGGTATGCAAATTAGTTCTCTCGCAGCAATGGGGGTGGGCCCCAGCGCCGAAAATGCAATGGGGCGTCCCCACTGCAGCTCGAGAACACGATCCTGCGATGCTTCCATCTTCGGCTGGATCCTCCCCTTCTCTGTCATCTTCCTCCTGCGTCACCTCCGATGCCTGCGCAGTTGGCTCTGCCAGTGAGACACCAGCAGAGCCGAGTGCGAATGACGGCCGGCGGCCATTTTTGGGAGGCCGCTCCTGCATTGAACTAAAAGAACAAGAGCGGCCTCCAAAAAATGGCCACCAGCCGGCATGCGCAGTCGGCTCTACTAGTGTCTCACTGGCAGAGCCAACTGCACAGGCGTCGGAGGTGACGCAGGAGGAAGACGACAGAGAAGGGGAGGATCCAGCCGAAGATAGAGGTGTCGCAGGATTGTGTTCTCGAGCAGCAGTGGGCCCGCCCCCATCACTGCGAGAGAACTAATGTGCATACCAGTAAAAACCGGTATTTCTAAGGAACGGCGTGGTGGAGATCACATCTAAAGGTAAGAGACGAATAGCCTTTCTAAAGGCTACTCCGACGTCTTATCCACAAAAAAAAGGTTTTAATGGTAGAATCCCTTTAAGAAAGGCTATTCTTCTCCTACTTTTAGATGTCTTCTCCACGCCGCCGCTCGGTTAAAATTCCGTTTTCTGACAGTATGCAAATTAGTTCTCTAGCAGCACTGGGGGCGGGCCCCAGCACTCAAACAGCACTGGGGGTGTCCCCATTGCTGCAAGACAACTCTCCAGCGCCGCCTCCATCTTCTTCAGGAACGAGATCTTCATCGAGTCTTTTTCCGGGGGTTGGCTTCAAACTTCTAGGCCTCGGGCCTAGGGCAAAGCCAATTGCGCATGTCCGCCAACCACAAGAAAATGGCCGCTTACAATACCATATAGTAAATGTAGGAGAAGAATAGCCTTTCTTAAGGCTATTCCAACGTGTTAGGGAGAAAAAAAATTCTAATGGTAGAATCCCTTTAAAAACACGTGGAGATACATATCACAAAATACTCAGACTATCAAAATGTGAAAAATATTTATTCCGCACAGTAAATGCTGGGACCGGAAAAACAATCAAAACTCTGAAACCAACATTTTTTTTTGCAGGTCCCCCCAATGGTTATAAAAAGTCATCAAAATATCAGGCGTTCCCCAAAATGGTATCAAAGAAAATATCAACTTGCACTGCATAAATGGATGTCTTACACAGCAATGTAAATGGAAATATAAAAAAGCTACGGGTGTCAGAATATGGCGGCATCGATTTGGTATCACGATGGTCGGACTGAGCCACAAAACAAAAGTAACTTGTCATTTATACCGCACAGTGGATGTTGTGAAGGCCCATAAGAAAATGGCACACCTGAGTTTTTTTCAATTCCACCTGGTTTGCAGTACATCGTATGGAATATTAGATTGTGCCATTAGGAATTACAATATGTCCTGTAAAAACCAAGCCATTGTATAGTGAAGTGAAAAAGAAGCCATGGAAGGCGCAGGGAGTGAAAAACAATTGCAACAAGTGCTACAAAATTGGGTTTAACTATTCAGGTACAGCTAAAGTGTCAATGACTTGTATGCAATGTAGTGGCTGCAGCTGTCACGCAACAGTAACGCTACAAAATGTCACAGTGTAGCCCTGACCTTGAAGGAATTGTCCATTGAAGGGGACCTTGAAGGGATTGGGAGTTAAAAGCACCTCAATTCAACAGGGGGATTCTTGATGATGGACCTGGTGGGGGGTGGGGGTGGGGGGGGGGGGGGGGGGGGGGTGTCCAGACTGGTTTCGACTGCTGGGTCACATAATCAGAATTGGAGCCTGGCCCCTATACTATAGTCAGCCAGCCCTTCACCACACGGGTTATCTGTGAGATCATGGAAAGAGGGAAGGGGCAGAGCGATCGTAGTGTCAATGTCATGCAATTGAAAACCAGCCCCTGCCCTGACCCCTCGTTCACATCTGCAGTTGGTAATCGGTTTGGGTAGTCCACTTGGGGACCTCCCCGAATGGACTACTGAACGTATTGGCAAGCGGTGTGCAGTGAAAGCACACGGACCCCATAGACTATAATGGGGTCCGTGTGCTTTCTGCACACTGCCTGCACAAATCATCTGGACAGGAAAGTAGATCACAAAGTACTTTTCTGTCTGCATGTTCCGTGCGGACACCGCACGGAGAGGACATGGACCCTATTATAGTTTGTGGGGTCCGTGATCTTTCACTGCACACCGCTCGGCAATGCATTTGGCATTCCTTTCAGGCGGGTCCCAATGAGGATTACCAAACTCAGAGGGATCAGGGCAGGGGCTGGTTTTCATTGACATGACATTGATTTCAATACTTTGACACATTGAAGTTCATGGATTGTTTGGCACAAACTAAATTCAACAACTTCTTAGTTGCCGAGATCACCTCCTTGTTTTTGAGGCTGTAAATGAGAGGATTCAGTAACGGAACGGCGGCTGTGTTAAAGAGGGAAAACAGTTTGTGAGAATCTAAGGAGTTCTCAGAGGCCGGGGATAGATATAAGCAATACAGTGTCACGTAGAGAAGAGTCACAATGGTGAGGTGTGAGGAACATGTGTAGAAAGCCTTACGCCGTCCAATACTGGTCCTGATTTTCAGTATGGCAAGTATTATGAAGATATAAGGGATAACAGTCATAGATAAGGGGATTAGTCCTGAAACAAAGACTCCTTCTGTGGCAATCCAGAGCTTCAGCAATGAGACATCACTACAGGAAATTTTCATGAGTGGTAGGACATCGCAGAAGAAGTGGTTGATAGTATTTGAGGTGTAACAAGTGAAATTAGCTAATATACAAGTATGGGGAATAACTTCGACAAATCCTGACACCCAGCACACAGCGGCCAATAGGATACATATTCGATAACTCATGATCATGTGGTAATGTAAGGGGTTGCAAACGGCCACGTAGCGATCGTAACTCATGGCAGCTAGGATCAAGAGTTCTGTGCATTCCAAGGCCATGAAGAAGTAGGCGTGGGCCATACATTCCACAAAAGATACAAGCTTTACTTTAGTAACAAAGGACGTAAGGGTCTTATGAAGGGTCACGGTTGTAGAGGACATGTCTAGGATGGACAAGTTGCCCAAGAAGAAATACATTGGCGTGTGTAATTTACGCTCTAGACAGACCAAGATCAAGATGGTCATGTTACCAACAAGAGTGCAGAGATAAAGGAGCAAGACGAGGAGGAAGACTGGAGCTTGGAGTTCAGGAAGTTCCGAAATCCCTGTAATAATAAAGTCTGTAACGTTCTGATTGTTCTTGTCCATCTTTGTCTACTGGTTTACTCTGAAAGGAAACGTAATGATATTGAAGTTTAAAGTTCATCAGGACAGCAAGTCATTATTTTGCCTAGGGGAAGGGATAGATGGCATTAGGGCTCCCCTATTCAATGAAGTGTTTGGGTTTTTTTAAATTACAAAATAAAGAAAAATAAATTTCAAAACACTTCCCGTTTCCTAAAACAAAAATAAAAAAATAAATAATCAAAGATAAATTTCGAATAAAATATGTCATAAAACGTGCCACAATGGTATCAATAAAAAGTAGAACTGGCCCCGAAGAAATGGTGCTTAGCGTAGCCTCATATATACAGGAATATAATAAAGTTACCCTGACTAAGCCCAGGAATTTCTTTTTCAAAGTTTCGGATTTTCATTAAGGAGTAACATAAACAATAGAGATGAGCGAGTAGTGAAATATTCAAGATTCGTTTCGAGTAGAGCCTCAATATTCGACTACTCGATCAAATATCGAATCCCATTATAGTCTATGGGACTTACTCGTCGTGCAGAACCAGCGTTGATAGGCTGAATGCTATACAGTGTACAGCATTCGGCCAATCAACACTGGTTCTGCCGGAGGCTCCTCTGTGAGGAGGCGTAGTCTAAGATTGGACCACAGCAGTCTCCATTGTGGTCCGATCTTAGACTCCGCCTCCTCACAGACGAGCCTCCGGCAGAACCAGCGTTGATTGGCCGAATTCTGTACACTGTATAGCATTCAACCAATCAATGCTGGTCAATGCATTCCTATGAGAAAACGTCAGCTCCCGCATAACAGCAAGCTGCCAGCTCTCCCGACTAGCAAAGATGAGCCTGCTGCAGAACCAGCGCTGATTTGCCGAATGGTATACACTGTATAGCATTCAGCCAATCAATGCTGGTTCTGAATCAAATCTTTACTGCGAATAGAGTAGTATTTGAACGAGTATGAATATTTCGAATACCTACTCGATCGAATACTACTCACTCATCTCTAATAAACGACTACATACGTTTGGTATTACTGTAATGGTAGCGACCCCCAGAAGATAGGTAACATTTCACTTTGGATGAATAGTGGACATTAGTGTTGAGATTTCAAGATCGATTTTAAAATCCGATTTCCGATCATTTTCCAGTCGATCCTGATCGTGAAATTTGCTCGATCACTGATCGGAATCTGATCTTTTCCGATCCTGATCCTCAACCCTAATCAATGCTTCTCTATGGGAAAAGTCACTTTTAGGGTTGAGCCGAACTAGAGATAACTTCTGACCTTGATCCCGCTGGAAAAGATCGGGATCGGCATTCCGATCGCGATCGTGAAATTTACTCGATCGATTCTGAATATTTTTTGCAGCTTCACAATACATGATATTGAATATGAAATAACACCAGGATGAAGTACTATCTGTCCCGCAGACAAATGGTTATGGCTTTTGCTTGGTAAAGAGAAAAAAAAACAAAAATGAAAAAATGGCTATGGCAGAAAAGTGTTAAATTTAAATGATCCATGACTGGTTACAAATCTGCAAAACTCGGGAAGTAAAATGAAATTTACTGTTATAGCTGACATTATAGCTTATACAACTTGAAATTTAGACATAAGACCTGAGAAAAGTAAAATGTAAGAGAGTTTTAAAGATAAAAAGGTTTTTCAAAGAGAACAATAAAAACAAAAATCACAAATTTAAAAAAAATTCAAAACGAATTGTAAAATTGAAACTCTTAGTGCAACATCTTTTATAGATACAATTTATCAAATGATTCTGTTACTTATTATCATTGTATGCGATTGTCTTTTATAATAAAGTTTTATAAATTCACTATCAAATATATATCTATAGTTATCGAGAAATACTGAACTTTTCTTTGCAATGTGTTTCCAGCCGTCTTCTGTGTATCGGGCTTTTATTTTAAAATTTTATTAAAAACATTTAAAAATAATCTCACCTCTTAAAAAAATACGTGAATACAAGACGGCAGAATAAATAAAAACATTTAAAAATACCTAAATATCAGAAAATACTTTGAGACGGGTAATCTGTGGTACAATTTTTTTTAACTGGAAATTCCATTTTCTTCCAGAAAGATAAAAATCCAGATTACGAAAAACCAAAAATAATAAAAAGTTGGCACACTGTTGGTTAATAGAACAGAATAATGTAAAAAAAATCTTCATACAAAATTATACAATGTACAAAACCACTTGAAGAGCTGGAAAGAAGACTCTCTCCATGGAAAACACCTGATCACAGCGCCGTATTTTTGGCCTAATGTTATGCATAGAATAAAATTAGATTTTTATAGGTTTTTATAACTCTGGAGATCTGCTCCATGTGGACTCTGAAGGTACGGTATTGTCAGAGGAAAACTGGAAAGTTATAGGCAAAATTGTAGGAAAACTTAAAATATAACACACAAAATTCTAAAGTATAAGGTGAAATATATTTAATGGGGTTAAACTATCTTTAATGTTAACTTTAGTGTTCTAAAAATTCTGCGTTTTGGCCCAAATTTACTATTGTGGTTTTGGCTAGGGTTGAGATTTCAGGATCGATTTTAAAATCCGATTTCCGATAATTTCTATCGCGATCATGAAATTTGCTCAATCGCCAATTGGAATCCGATCTTTTCCAATCCCGATCGCTCAACCCAAGTCAAGGCTTCTCTATGGGAAAAGTCACTTTTAGGGTTGAGCCGATCTTGAGATAACCTCCGACCTCGATCCCACTGGAAAAGATCGGGATCGTAAAATTTACTCGATCGCCGATCGGAATCCGATCTTTTCCGATCCCGATTGCTCAACCCTAGTTTTGACTTGACCCCGGTAGATCGAATGTGACTCTCTATTAAGACATCATAACAATGGAAGTGTAAGGGCAATGGGAGTTTCTTGCAGTCACTGTTCAATTTGCGATATGTTGGGTCATTTTACCAAGATAGACGAGACCGCATGGACATTTAATGAAATATACAAGAAGTTATATATCACAAGTATAATACTCTCCGATGGAAATCCAGTGTCGCTTAGAGGATGGCACGCACAGTCCCCTTTCAGTACGTTATTGCACTGAAGGCAACTGAGACAAGTAAAACGCCTTGTTTTGGTGTATGTAGAAATCATCTTAATGTTGGATCCAATATCAGTCTTAATGAGTTCTGTGGTTGTTTGAAACAGGGTAAGGTTGGGTTCACATCTGCGCCCGGTCTCCGGATTAGCCAATCTGGCTGCTTTCCATCTTCTGCCCCGCAAACCTGGACAAGAGACGGAAATCTACTGTCCGTGTGCGTCTTCTGCCTGTCCTTGGGGAAATAAGGATAACCGGTCTGGTTTCCCCGCAGACAGGCAGAAGACCATTAGACGTCCATTACTCAGCTCGACCCGCGGCTTTTCACTTCCTTGATTCCAGCAGATGGTTTACCGATCTGGCTCATTCCTGGTTCCAGTTTACATCATGATTCTGTAACTGGATTATAATTATGTTGTAGTCCGGCAACGCCTTGGCCTTGATTTTATACTTTTCTTGTCTTGACCAGTAGACTTTTTACTCCACCAAGAATATATTCCATATAGATCACCAGATGTCCTGCTTGTATCCACAATCAACTATGTAATTCAGCAGTTTCATTGCATATAACTCCTACCTCATTGTCTAATATTTTGTCACACTTTTATGGATACTTTGTTCATACATCTAATAAGACGCAATCCGTATTCATTGTTTATTTGTAGTGTCTGGTGAATGTCTGAATTTATGGATTGAACCATTACACTTCTTTTTTTATTTGGATGGTTACCTATCTATCGATAAATCTCACAATTAAATATCTATCTACACAAGATCGATTTTAAAATACGATTTCCGATCATTTTCAAGCCGATCTCGATCGTGAAATTTGCTCGATCTCCGATCAGAATCCGATCTTTCCCAATCCCGATCACTCAACTCTAGTCAGTGCTTCTCTATGGGAAAAGTCACTTTTAGGGTTGAGCCGATCTTGAGATAACCTCTGATCTCGATCCCACTGGAAAAGATCAGGTCGGAATTCCGATCGTGAAATTTACTCAATCGCTGATCGGAATCTGATCTTTTCCAATCCAGATCGTCCAATCCTAGTGCTGAGCTTATGTGTGATATTACTATGGGGTGGAACCTGGCTGAGAGCACCACACACTTAGTGGAGTGACGTACATCCCTGCTGAGACACTGGTATAATCTGTGTGCATCTAGTTTAGACTAAATAATTTTGACTTCTAAGACAAGTGGGTGTGGTTGTGGTTTCTAAGAAAAGGGGTGTGGCTTAAGTGTGTCACAAGGCTCCAAAAATTGTGACAAAATTGTGTTGTAAAATTCTGGTTCAAAGTATGCTAACTAAACTAAGGCTAGACAGATATGCCAAATCTATTTTCTAGCATCAGTGACTGTGATAAATCTGGCACATTTTTCAGTAAATCTTAGAACTTAGAATAGATTTTTTTTTTTTTTTTTACTTATTGTATGTTTCCCATAGCAGATATCCATTATCAAATCCAAATGCAAACAATTAACCTCTCAGATGCCATGGGCACATGTAACCACTACATCTGACTGACCAATTTCTGTTAAGGCCGGAAACACAGCGATTCGCCTGCGAAAACTGGTGCGATTTTAGAAATTGCAGCATGTTAATTATATCTAAGGAAATGCTGGAGGCTTTCCCGTAGATATAATGGTAACAGAAAGTCCGTGGAGGAAACCTCCGTGAACTTTCTGTTGGAAGAACTGCAATGCGTTCACGCCGCAGTTGTTCCCACTGCGGTTTAGAGCGGTATTTCCAGCCTGTGGGGCCTTAGCCTTAGGGGCAAGCAAGATTGCAAACATTAGCTTGCTATAAGTTTAAGAGGCTCCCAGGCTTAGTAGGGCTAAATTTCTATTAAGTTTTGCCTTTGTTCAAAGTACTCAAGGGGACTGAACAATAAAGTTACATTTTTTTTTAAAAAGACCTAGTAAGTATTAAAATCTCTCCTTCCCCCGTTCTACCACAGTTCTACCACAGTTCTACTTCTCTCTATAGCCCCATCCTTATTTCTGATTTTGATGCTGCATCAGCTTAGCGCCATGACCCTGTTACTTAAAGAAGGAGGAAGAGAGGAGGGTATATCAGAGCAGTGTGGGGCGTAGCAGTTTTGACCATCGGAGCTGCCCTTGGTGCCTGATTACTGAATTTGCATATTGTGAAATGAATGACTCTCAGCAACTGCGGCATGGATTTTCTTTGGGACTAAGATGTTATATTCAGGTGATTGTTGGATGAATACGTCTCACCCTGGTGACAGACTCTCTTTTGCCTGCTTTCACCCACCCACCCTCCCAGACTGTAGAGAGGTTTGAGTCAGCGCTGCAGCCCCTTCACACTTGGGATCTGCGTGGGTCCCCGACGTTCAAACTCCAGAAAATAGCCATAACTTTATGGGCTAAGAAGACTAGTTTAAGACCACAAGGTGTTGAAAATTATGAAGGAAGAACATTTTTCATAACAAAAAGTGATCACCATCACCAACCCATCACCTACTGAATAAACTGATTGTTCAACCCATGTGGAAAGAATGACAGAGTGACAATAAGGTCTTGGGGTGTCGCTTTAATGGTGTAGCAATAGAAGTTCTTCAACCTTTCTTGACCACATTTGAAGACACCAGTCTTATATTGTGAATGACAGATGGTTGGTTGGGTGAGGTTACAGGTTTTGCACTTGGGTCCAGGAACTATAAGTTGTCCCACCAACTCAGGACAATTAGCTATAGAGACACCAGTTGGAATGGAGCATGGGATAGTCCAAGTTGGAAGGAGGATGGCCAACCCAAGCTTTCTCCTCCACTCTTGGGTCCCCCTATAATAGACATACTTGGAATGATAAAGCAAATATAACTTAGAAACATCTGCAACAAATGACAAATACTTTAAGCAGTTTAATGTGAAGAATAAAGTGTCCACAAGATCAAAGTCATATTTTTTTATTGTTCATCAGGCGCTGGATGGCCATTTTCACATCTTTGTTTTTCAGGCTGTAGATCAAAGGGTTTAGCATAGGGGTTAATGCCGTATAGAACAGAGTAAAGAACTTGTCTGACTCTAAAGTGAATGACGATGTTGGTCTCATATAAACACAGAATATGGAGACATATAGGAGCGAAACGACACCGATATGAGAAGAACATGTGTAGAATGATTTACGTCTGCCAGTGCTGGAGTGGATCTGAAGAATGGTCCTGATGATGAAGAAGTAAGAAGTCAAGGTGAGCATGAAGGGCAAGAAACCAACGAAGATCGACTCTATGTAAATCAAGTGCTCCATCTTGGACGCCTTGTAGCAAAACAGCTTCATGATGACCAGAAGATCACAGAAGAAGTGGTCGATTTCATTGGATCTAAAGCAATGGATTTCGTAAATAATATAGATGGATGGGGCAACCTCGGAAAAACCAAGGACCCAACAAACTGAGGTCAGCAAAGAACAGACTTTACCATTCATGATCATGACATAACGTAGAGGGTTGCACACCGCAACGTACCGATCATAACTCATTGCAGTCAAGAGCACAAACTCGCAGCACAGAAGAGCTACATAAAAATACATCTGTGCGATACAGGCTGAGAACGGGACACGTCTATCCCCCGATATGTACACGGCCAGTGTCTTATGCATGGTGACCGTGCTATAACAGATGTCCATGATGGAAAGGTGAGACAAGAAGTAATACATCGGAGTCTGCAGTTGGTGGTCATTGCAGATTAGCAGTAAAATGGCTGAATTTCCACTAAGAATAGCGAGATAAATGGACAAAACCAAGAAGAAGATGGGAGTCTGCAGCTGAGGCAAGTCACTAATACCTTTCATGATGAAAAAATCCATCCAAGTTTGATTTTTTGCTTCCATCTTATGGCCTGCTGAGGAGACATGATGCAACACAATAATAATTGCCCATAAACACCTTGCTGAAATAACCACAAATCCTAAAAATCCCATCAATATTTGGTGTGGCCTTTGCCCTTTGCTTTCCATCAGTTCTTCTCGGTCTTGCAGACAGTTTTTGGCAGCACTGGGCCGGGAGATTGTTCCCGCCGCCATCTTGGAGAACTAAGCCCAGATCTTCTGTGAATGTTGCTTCATCCAATCCGTCTGTCTCTTCATGTGATCCCAGACAGACTGGATGATGTTGAGATCAGGGCTATATCTATAGGGGCTGGATCATCATTTGAAGCAAATATTGATGGGATTTGACTACTTTGTCTCAAAATCAGTGCCACAACTATCCATGGGTCGTGTCTGGTATTTCAGCTGAGCTCTAATAAGGTAAATGTATTGAACTTCAATAACAAATGTGCCATGTGGACAGGTGTGGCGCTGTGTTTGAAAGAAAGCAATTATATTTTGTAATACAGGTAATATTTTCTGTTTCATTGTGGGGCTGTAAAGCAAGAACTAAGGTCTAAAGAATCTTAATAACTTTGCACCAGTGATGGCTAGGGTTGAGCGATCAGGATCGAAAAAGATCGTATTCTGATCGCTGATTGAGTAAATTTCACGATTGTGATTGGAATTCCGATCCTGATCTTTTTAGTTGGGATCGAGGTCTCACGTTAGTGCCCACAATGCTTGGCTACTGGCCAATAGGGTTGAGCGATCGAGCAAATTTGATGATCGCGATCGGCTGGAAAACGATCCAGAAATCTCAAGCCTCAACCCTAGTGATGGCGTCTGGTGGAGAGATAAAGAGCTGGTTAGATGATGGGCTGAAGAGGTAAAGGAGTCAGTGTGGAGTTACTTTACACCAAAGAAATCAATTCTGCATAGACATTACCAAAGGAATAAATCCAATTTATCAGCCCCTATATGTTCATTTTCTGGTGTAGACGGGTGACAATGTGATGTAACTTTGGCATTTTGCGCTACATGACCAGTTCTGTTCCTCGCCAGCTACTTCCTTTAAACATAGGTGGACCAGGGCGGAGAGCGGAGCAGGTCAGGGATGTCTTCGCCTGATATCATGTATCAAATGTAAATTACATTATTACGTAGTGGACAAATAGGATGGAGATCTGGTTGTAGGATGGACCTAAACGGGGGTCGAGTCACATTTTGTATATATTATAGAACATTTGACATTAAGATCTGTTGCTTCAGTTTCAATTTAGATACATTAAATCAATAAAGAAAATGGTTGCAAAGGTAGAAATAGAAGGAAAGATATGAGATGAGATAAACCTTCCGCTATTGCAGCAGTCTGAACGTCTCGCCTGGAAAAAACACTCCGTAACAGCTTCTGTTTCGTTCCCACGTCTATCCCTTGCTACAGGTTTGCTGAGCTTTGTTTGCCACATTTGTCATAAGAATAACAATAAAATAGCAAGAAATATTACAGAAAAAAATCACCAAAATTAGCAATTACAGCCTAAAACACTCGGACACTCAGGTCATTGGATGATACGGAGAGACAATGGAATAAAGCGGAGTTAAAGGGTTAAGGTTTGATTTATGACTTTATTGGCTTGTCAATGACTGTAGGGTTCTATGATTTTTTGGAAATCTGGTCACCAAATAGGTTTAGTAAACACATATGAAATTCCGAAAGAAAAAAATTTTGAGAGAAGTCATGCCATTGTTCAGGAGCTGACAAGAAATAGAAACCAGTAACATACCTGATACATAGTATAGTATTAACCTAACAATAGACTATGGTAATAGAGTACATGAGAAAGTGTTACCTCATCTGCCAGTGTCAGGAGCACACAACAATCTCTCTCCGGCTATTTATTACACTAAGGTTATTTCGAGAAGTGTCTCAGAGGAAACTGTGACTACAGAGACCAAAGCCCTGAGATAGAAGCAATCATCTAAACATGGAGTCATTAGTATCACAAAGATTACACTATCTTAGAAAATTGGTAGAACTTTTTGTGTTTCCTCTTAAATTCTTTGTCTAGGATTTTAAGTAGGCCATAAACCTCTGATTGGTCGGGAATAACAGGCCAATGAGCTATACAGGGCCACTTCCCGAAGCCCATACAAAGGGCCAGAAGAAGCGGACTTAGTTCTTCGTATAAAGGCCAGGCACCAATACTGCTGCTCAGCTCCTTAAAGGGATTCTACCATTAAAGCAACTTTTTTTCTAATTACCACGTTGGAATAGCCTTAAGAAAGGCTATTCGTCTCCTACCTTTAGATGTGGTCTCCGTCGCGCCGTTCCTTATAAATACCGGTGCTTACTGGTATGCTAATGAGGTCTCGGCAGCAATGGGGGCGTCCTTCTTCTTCATCTGCCTCCTCCCCTTGTTCTGTCGTCTTCTTTCTTCGTCATGTCTGACGCCTGCACAGTCGGCTCTGACAGCAGAGACCCTGTTAGAGCTGACTGTGCATGCTCAGTAAGGTCCGTACAGCCCTCTGACGCCTGGATGAGTTCACTCGCGCGGAGGGCTGTACGGACCTTACTGAGCATGCACAGTCGGCTCTAACAGGGTCTCTGCTGTCAGAGTCGACTGTGCAGGCATCAGACATGACGAAGAAAGAAGACGACAGAACAAGGGGAGGAGGCAGATGAAGAAGAAGGACGCCCCCATTGCTGCCGAGACCTCATTAGCATACCAGTAAGTACCGGTATTTATAAGGAACGGCGGGACGGAGACCACATCTAAAGGTAGGAGACGAATAGCCTTTCTTAAGGCTATCCCGACGTGGTAATTGGAAAAAAAGTTGCTTTAATGGTAGAATCCCTTTAAGGCTGTAATGGGAGATGAGCAGCTAATTCTAAGGATAGGCCATAAAAAACACTTTAAATGGTTTATTGGTCTCTTTGTGTACAGAGCAGCGACAGACTGTAATAAAGTATATTGTAAAGTTCATTCCCTTCACCTGTACTATAAAAAGTTTATTTACACTTCAATTTAAAAAAAAAAAAGTCACATATATATCAACTATATTGCTTTAAGGTTACCATGCTGACCTGGGAAACTTCTGCAGTGCCGGAGTTCTCTGAGCTTATTGAGAAGGCATAGTTAAACCCTCTTCCTCCTTGGCCAGGTGCCTGCTATTGGTTGTACCAAGTTTGGCATCCTAGGTGCTGACCCTTGGCTTGGTACTGGAAAACCAATTGTCTCCTAATTTTGTCTCTGACATTTCCGCTGAAATAGAACCCGATCAAGACCAATTGGAAACAAAATCCACAGATAAGCCCTTTAATGGATAGATTGCAACCCTTCAGATCTGGCACTGTGTCGCTCTGTGATTGTAAGCAGCCATGTTTTTCTGATCCTGGGTTTTTACATGTGTCTATTATTTGACCTTTACAAAACAGAAGTGCAGTTAAGCGCATTCTCTCATATTCTCCTAGTCCTTGACCATGTTGATACGGATTATTTACATATTTTAATGTTTTATCCAGTGAAAAAGATAATTCTAAAATAATGCCAAAAATTCATGCAAAACAGATGACACATGCAAATGACAAATGCATTAGGTAGTAAATTCGGGGGTCCCCATACAGACTCCCGGAACAGATTACCAAACACAGATGTGAACCAAGGGTAATATATAGTCTTACAGCACTGCACTCAGAGACAAAAAGAAAAAATTTCCACGTGGAATCCCAGAAATGTTAATAAATGTCAATCCAACCTGTGCCCCACAATGGAGGCAACTGAAAGTGCAATTGGCTGCACAAAGAATAAAAGTCATATGGTGACATACAAATAAAGAGGCCATGAAGTTGGAATTTTGGAAAATATGAAAAAAAGCGACCGAGTCTTAACACTTTAGCCACCGAGTGTCTTTAAGGGTTCATCATGTGGTGGAATCCGAACAAACATAGAAGACATGACACACGACAGACCCGAAAGGAGACACATTTGTCATTGTTTAAAGAATGAAGAGGAAATCTAATATTTAGAACTTTTAGCTGTCGTCTTTCTCCTTAGGTGCCACGTATACATGTGTGAACCTCTAGAAGATTTAAGCCATGTTCCTTTTTGGGAGAATGCACACCAACATGGCTAGAAGGTTGAAAAATTTTAGCCCAAAATTGATGCGCCACAGGGTGCCAAAGATGCACCACATTAATAAAGCTGGGAGTTTGTATATTTGCCGTTTTGGGTGAATCCCCTAACACCAAGCGAGTCCATGTCCGTGAATATCCCAAATTGAACGTGTGCACGGTTTGGTTTATAGGTTTGATCTCAGGTCTTTGATGTTCTCTGATATTTCTACCCGTTATAATCAGCCTATCATATTTATTCTATGATGTCCAGTTTTATATGAACCCTATGAATTGGAAAGTGTTGCCGGATACATCGGTGCTACAATGTATAACTAAAGATTCCTCTTAGTATCTGTGTACACATCCTTGTTTATTCGATCTGTCCTAAGTACTACCTTCGATGCTGTCCCAGGTATTATGGTTGATGTTGGAATCTGAGGTTGAACTTTTATTACACGTTTACTTATTGGAATATTTATTCTGTCAATGCATCCTTTTGGTTTCTATTGATCCAGAATATGTGGATATGTATTCTGCTGTTTGCATATTGCCATTCTAGCTGCATACAGATTTACCCTGCAGATGCTTTCTATTGAATTTGTACCATGTCGTGTAGTACAGTACCGACCCATTAGTGACCAACCCATAGACCTTCTACATTGGTCACCAATGGGTCTTATTCCAATGCAATGACTTTCTTTGCTTCCACAGAAGGGGAGGTCTTCTGTAACGTGTGTACTCACAGCCAGTTATCTATTCCTAGTTCCCGGGATCAGAAAACCTCAATACTTTAACCCTTTAGATGCCATAGTCAATAATGACCATACCATTTCAAGGCTCTATTAGGCATCGGCACCCCTGCGACCACGATGACATTTATCTATAACAGCCAGGGGCTTAATAAAGTCTCCCAGGTCTGTCTTCAATAAATCCTTATTAGGCCTGGCCAACTGTAACGTTGTAATGTTCCTCTCACAATGATTGTTGCGAAAAGAAAATGGCAGAACTGCCCTTTGTTGATTGTCGGCCACTGAAAAAGAAATGATCAAAAAGTCTACATTCCCAAAAATGGCACCAATAAAAAGTAAGGTCTGTCTGCAAGAAATAAACCCGTACACAAGTCTGTTGACAGTTCTAAAGTCATAGGTCTTAGAAAGTGGCGATGCAAAACCCCCCAAAAACATTCATCTATAGACCCCCATTTACTATTGTGGTTACAACGACACACATTGTAGCAAACATGGCTCATCCTTGGTGCAATGTGATACATTTAGTTACAAAGATTGGACGTGGATTCTTAGAAAGAGGGCATATGGCTTAAATGCTCCACCTGCGCCAACAATGTTCATATTTCCCACAATATTATATTTTGGAAAATATTCTGCCCCACATGTATTTTACTTAGAGGATAGTATGTTGTGTTATAACAGTAACCATAGAGGACTCAGAACAAATTGTTTGCCAGCACCATCAGTGGGACCCTAAAATAGTTGAGGACATCATCAATCATCATTATATCCATGGCTGGTCTTACATCCTCAGCTTAGATGTCTTTGCTTTCTTGAAGGTGTTTTGTAATGCCTTCCCTACGTCCTTATTTCTAAGGGTGTAAATGATGGGGTTAAGCATGGGTGTAATAACAGAATATAAGACAGATACAAGCTTGTTGGTGGAAACAGAAGAATCCGACTTGACCCGAATGTAGGTAAAGCTCATGCTTCCATAGTAGACGCAAACAACAACCAAGTGCGACGTACAAGTGGAAAAAGCCTTGTACCGGCCTTTAGAAGAAGGCATCTTAATAACAGTCCACGATATGCAGAAGTAGGAGATGAAGATGACCAGCATCGAGCTGATAAGAACAAAGGCCGATACAACCAAGTCTACAATTTCTTTCGGCTTGATATTTCCACAAGCCAATTTCAACACAGGAGAAGCGTCGCAAAAGTAATGGTCTACTTCATTGGGTCCGCAGAAGTTGAGTTGTGTCATGAACAAGATGGGAAGGACTGGAGTGAAGAGGCCACTTAGCCAGGAGACAATAAGAAGACACACGATATATTTATCCTGCATCGTGACAGCGTATCGTAGCGGATTACAAATGGCAACGTAACGGTCATAGGCCATGGCGGCTAAAAGAAAACATTCGGAGGCCCCCAAAAAGGTGAAAATAAAAAGCTGCGTGATACAGCCAACGTAAGAAATCTCCCGATTTCCAGTCATGATGTTGGTCAAAACATTGGGCAGAGTGGCGCTGATATACCAAATCTCCAAGAAGGAAAGGTTTCCCAGGAAAATGTACATTGGTTTCCAAAGTTTAGGGTCTCGTAAAACCAGTGCAAGAATTGCCAGATTCTCCAAGACGGTGAAGACATAGATTAGAAGGAGGAAGGAGAAGATGGCTATTTGGCAATGAGAACAGCTGGAAAATCCTGCAAGGAGGAAAGTACTTACTGTGGTCTTATTGGGCATTATAAATAAAGTTTCAAATTGCAGAAAATTCAGTTTATTGCAAATAACCAAATTGCAATTGAAAATAAATAGCAATAAATAATTTTTATTAGAGAGCTTTGCTTGGTACGGAGGTGTACAATGTGGGTAACGTCTGACCTGGAGATATAAGATATATATAATATTATATTTTCATAGTGACACATGATGATTTATAGCATATTAATAGTAATTGACTTAAAGGAACACGTCTGATGCCTAATACAGGATCTGAGGGCGCGGTGCAAAGATCAACAATATAGACTGTCCTCGCGGTATCGGTTTTGCCCAGGATGTTGCTTTTACCCCTTCCCATCGGTTTTCGTTTTCCAAAAACCATAACTTTTACTTTTTATGTTCATAGAGACCTATGAGGGCTTCATTTTTCCAGGACAAATTGTACTTTGCAATAGCACCATTGAATAGACTGTATGATATACTAGAAAACAAAAAAAAAAAAATGAACGGGGTGGAATTGGAGAAAAAATGTGTTTGCACAACTTTCTTACAGGCTTAGTTCTTGCAGTGTTCACTGTGCAGCCAAAATAATACGTCTGATGTCCTCTATGGGTGGGGTCGATGATGGGGATTATGGGGGTGTCAGATTTATATAATTTGTTTTAGGTTTTACAATGCTGCAAAACAGAAAACATTCTAATAGCGTTTTCCGGATGACATATGAGAAAGAATAGAATAGGTCTTCATTTTATGGTTGAGAAAGGGGCCCCTAGAGCCCAAAGCTAATAAATCTACGGGACTAAAGCTTTAGGGTGGGTTCACACCTGCGCCTGGTCTCCGCTTTGTGGGTTTTCGTCTTCTGCCTGAGAAACTGGACAGGAGATGGAAACCCAGCAGTCGCTGTCCGCCCGTGTTTTGTTTTTTAACCTGCATGTCCGACTTTGTGTCCGGTTAAAAAACTCGGTTTCACCGCGGAGCCCTGAAGACGCTCACGGGCGCTCACTTTGCAAACCCATTCAAATGAATGGGATTGAAAACTGACTGCTGGGTTTCCATCTCCTGTCCAGTTTCTCGGGCAAAAGACGGAAAATTGCAAAGTGGAGACCGGACACCTAAAATTGAGCCCTCATTCCCTTTGGTAGTTTGATTATTTTGCACCACAGCATGCTCACCTTGTTCTTGTGCCTTTCTCGAGCATGTCATCTGTGAGATCGCTGAAGGTTTGCGTCACAGGTATAAAAATCCCCAATATATTCAGCTATATCCTATACTAAGCTGATCTACTGCTAAGTACACGGTGCAAAAGTTTTAGTTACATTGTAAATCTGATGTAAGTGGATAACACGATATAAAACGATATAAGCCTTAGTGACAGCACAATGTACACGGATGTGCTCTAAAGTACAGCGAGCGCTTAGTATTTATAGACTCCTAAAACCCTGGAGAAACGCTCCGGGTGGATTATCACCAAAAGCTTTGTAATTAGTGCGGCACATGGCTATGTCCCTATAGAAATGGTGTGAATGCAATAAATCATGAGATGTAATAGAGATGTATAAAAGAGGGTTGTAAATACTGTTCTGATACATTCTATCAATATGCCTGCAGTGCCCCTACAGGGAAAATGAAGTATTACATGCTGCCCTTTGACCTTGGAGGTTTATCTGTGCAATAGATGGACATGGCAGGGCTTTCATTATTCAAAGAGGACTTTGTATCACCTCCACAAACGAGTTCTTTGTATCTGTTAATAGGTGTCGCTCCACTGATTCTGGCACAGTTGGAATATTTTCTCTAGCCCCCACCCTTCCCGTAATCAGTGCAGTTAGTTTTGGTGTCTTGTATGTTAATTACACTCACTAACGACACGTGGGTGGTGTCAGGCCGGAGCAGCTGTGACATTCTCCACCTCTGATTGGACACTTTAGTTATAACAGCACTGATTGCTCGGGAATGGCTTTGGACTTATCACAGCAATGAGTGGCAATCTGTGAGAGGAGGTACTGAAGGTACAAAAAAGTGGAAGCAAAAAGCTGCAACAAAATCCAGACTAGTGGAAAAATCCTGGAGAAAAGAAAGACCGGTGGGTGGAATTATATGAGAAACTGTAAAATGTCCGGTCCGAAGAATCCAAACAGACCAGAATTAATAAACTTCACTGTGGATTTGCAAATCTTCCCAGAACATTCCTCCATAGGTCAGCACATACATAGTATACCAATGAAGGACAAGGTTGTCAGCAGGGGCCCTACGTAATTTGTAAAGGTCACTCTGTGTGCCCACTGTCCATTGTGTTGGGGTTTGAGTTCCCTATATGTGCATGTGTGTTTGTCTTCTCTTGGAGCCAGTGGTAGAAGAGCCATCTTCAGTAATATCAGGGGACACCAGGTTGCTATTTATTGGGGTCAGGTAGAAGAATAAGTGTTTTAGGATAGGTCTTGCTTTCCAGCACGAGGGGGCTCAACAGGAAAAATCTCCGAAAGTCTTTTTGGTGTATGAACTTGGGGGGAATCAAAGTGCATTTGGCTCAACTGGGATACAGACATGCAGAGAGTCTTAGTTGAATCTAGGGCAACATAGCTCAACACAAAGGGGTGAATGCAACTTGGAAGGTTCCCACAGATTCCCACTTTTTGCTGATATAATTCCACCCACCAGTCTTTCGTTTCTCCAGGATTTTTCCACTAGTCTGGATTTTGTTGCAGCTTTTTGCTTCCACTTTTTTTTACCTTCAGTACCTCCTCTCCCACTTATTGTTGTGATAAGTCCAAAGCCATGTAAAAATCTAGCGCTGTGAGGTATGCCACCTCCACCTCCTCCAGCTCTGGCTCTTTGCATCCTTTAATAGGTGACTCTCCACTGATTTTGGTGAAATTGGAAGCCCAACAGGGGCTTTCAGCCCAGCATGGGGAGGTGTCTTTGGATGGTTATGGAGCAGCAGGATGCCAGCTTTTGAACTTGTGGCCTACTTGAGAACAATGTGGAGATGGTGTAAGACAGGAGGCCCAACATGATGGTTACTCTCTCTCATGTCATGTACTAAATAGTTTTCATGCCCTTGGGACAGAAATATTTTAAGGGCATCGCATTTGGGTGATAGTAGAGGGTTCCCTAGAGCACTACTTACTATTGGTCTCCTGCAAATTAAAGGGGTTTTCCAGTCAAAAAGAAAAACACAGGGGCTGGAAGTGGAGCAAACCAAAAAAGGGATCTTCCATTGCAGCATCAGGTCCCCCATTATATCCCATGCCCTCCAGTGATTGGTGGCAGTGAATATCTGAGGCCCTACATTTAATGGCCTGACCTGTCCAGCTTTGGGATGGAACAGGAGACCCAACAAAGCAGCAGAGGACCAAGGGTTGGTTAGTATTCCTTTTTTTAAATTTTAGCCCACCCCTGACTCTTGTGGATTTTCTCGTTTGACTGGAAAACCCCTTTAACTGCAGGTGCAGTGAATGCACTTCATCTGTAGATGATAAACCCAATAGCAAAAAATAATTGACCACAGCCATGCCCTTCTTTCAAAGGTCCTCATAGCAACTTCATGGTTTTCCTTTAAGGTATATATGCAACTCCTTAGAGATATTTTGACAACCATTCTCTGTATGTCCAATGGAGGCACATGGATGTCTTCGATATAGGTCTACTGGTTGGGCCATCTGTCATCCCCCTTCAGAGGACGTGACGTAACTATCTATTCTATTGTCGCCCATTCGTTTGGATGCATTTCTAGGGCATCCTTATCCTAAGTATATGTTGTGCAAAGTAGACACCCCCTTATTCATCTAGAAGAATTGATCTTGAATTCTAGATATTGATATTACTTTTGGCTGTTCATCTACATAGTGATAACTAGGGTTGGACTGGCCAAGAATACTCAAGAAAGCCCATGCTCTACTGCCATGAGGGACCACAAACGTCCAGCAGAGTCAACCACATGTAGAGGTGACTTTGGAGTCAAACTTTTGACACTGGGATATGTCTTAGACTTGTGTGATGTGTCCTGTGCGTGCAATGAGAACAAAGATCATGATACAATTACAAGTGGAACATGTTCTTTATAGATAGAGGATGGATGGTCCTTTGGTGGGGCCAGTGGACAGACACATTGCAGACTTGGTTTGTTGTATTACATGACATGGCATTTCATCAGGTATCTTACAAATCATTATACTTAGTTATAGGACATGTAACCTTCCTGCAATAGTTGCCTTTACTGAACACTTGTAGCAGTGGGAATTCTTGGCAGCTCAGCACATGGACCAATTAAGCCTGAAGAAATCAACCCCCTGGAGCCCACTACCCTTCTAATGAAATGTGAAGACACAGCCGAGGACGTCTCAGGTGGGCCAACGGTCTGCGAGTTTCTCTTCTAATTAAAACCAGGAGTTTATTGTAATTATTACACATAACAAGTCCCTGGGCTGGTAAACATGGAGGATCTTATTTTGGCTTCCCGGGGTCTCTGAAGGGAATTTCTAAGTGTTTCGGTGAATCTTGTTTGCACAGAGGCAGATGGGATTAGTAATGTAGACAAGGAGTCATCTGGGAGAAGAGCTCGGCTGCTAGACTGTAACATTGCAGAGACCTGAATGCATTGTCCTCTATGTACTGTGGATATGGCTTATTGCTTACAAGTATCCATTTAGGCATTGTACACACTGGACATACAGAGGACAGAGAGGGGATACTATGTGGCTATATAGGAGAGGTGTCATACACTATATAGCAGTATATTACACATTACATAGAGGGGATACTATGTGGCTATATAGGAGAGGTGTAATACACTATATAGCAGTATATTACACATTACATAGAGGGGATACTATGTGGCTATATAGGAGAGGTGTCATACACTATATAGCAGTATATTACACATTACATAGAGGGGATACTATGTGGCTATACAGGAGAGGTGTCATACACTATATAGCAGTATATTACACATTACATAGAGGGGATACTATGTGGCTATATAGGAGAGGTGTCATACACTATATAGCAGTATATTACAGATTACATAGAGGGGATACTATGTGGCTATACAGGAGAGGTGTCATACACTATATAGCAGTATATTACACATTACATAGAGGGGATACTATGTGGCTATATAGGAGAGGTGTCATACACTATATAGCAGTATATTACACATTACATAGAGGGGATACTATGTGGCTATACAGGAGAGGTGTCATACACTATATAGCAGTATATTACACATTACATAGAGGGGATACTATGTGGCTATACAGGAGAGGTGTCATACACTATATAGCAGTATATTACACATTACATAGAGGGGATACTATGTGGCTATACAGGAGAGGTGTCATACACTATATAGCAGTATATTACACATTACATAGAGGGGATACTATGTGGCTATATAGGAGAGGTGTCATACACTATATAGCAGTATATTACAGATTACATAGAGGGGATACTATGTGGCTATACAGGAGAGGTGTCATACACTATATAGCAGTATATTACACATTACATAGAGGGGATACTATGTGGCTATATAGGAGAGGTGTCATACACTATATAGCAGTATATTACACATTACATAGAGGGGATACTATGTGGCTATACAGGAGAGGTGTCATACACTATATAGCAGTATATTACACATTACATAGAGGGGATACTATGTGGCTATACAGGAGAGGTGTCATACACTATATAGCAGTATATTACACATTACATAGAGGGGATACTATGTGGCTATACAGGAGAGGTGTCATACCCTATATAGCAGTATATTACAGATTACATAGAGGGGATACTATGTGGCTATACAGGAGAGGTGTCATACACTATATAGCAGTATATTACAGATTACATAGAGGGGATACTATGTGGCTATATAGGAGAGGTGTCATACACTATATAGCAATATATTACAGATTACATAGAGGGGATACTATGTGGCTATACAGGAGAGGTGTCATACACTATATAGCAGTATATTACAGATTACATAGAGGGGATACTATGTGGCTATATAGGAGAGGTGTAATACACTATATAGCAGTATATTACACATTACATAGAGGGGATACTATGTGGCTATATAGGAGAGGTGTCATACACTATATAGCAGTATATTACACATTACATAGAGGGGATACTATGTGGCTATACAGGAGAGGTGTCATACACTATATAGCAGTATATTACACATTACATAGAGGGGATACTATGTGGCTATACAGGAGAGGTGTCATACACTATATAGCAGTATATTACAGATTACATAGAGGGGATACTATGTGGCTATACAGGAGAGGTGTCATACACTATATAGCAGTATATTACACATTACATAGAGGGGATACTATGTGGCTATATAGGAGAGGTGTCATACACTATATAGCAGTATATTACACATTACATAGAGGGGATACTATGTGGCTATATAGGAGAGGTGTCATATACTATATAGCAGTATATTACAGATTACATAGAGGGGATACTATGTGGCTATACAGGAGAGGTGTCATACACTATATAGCAGTATATTACACATTACATAGAGGGGATACTATGTGGCTATATAGGAGAGGTGTCATACACTATATAGCAGTATATTACAGATTACATAGAGGGGATACTATGTGGCTATACAGGAGAGGTGTCATACACTATATAGCAGTATATTACACATTACATAGAGGGGATACTATGTGGCTATATAGGAGAGGTGTCATACACTATATAGCAGTATATTACACATTACATAGAGGGGATACTATGTGGCTATATAGGAGAGGTGTCATACACTATATAGCAGTATATTACAGATTACATAGAGGGGATAATATGTGGCTATACAGGAGAGGTGTCATACACTATATAGCAGTATATTACACATTACATAGAGGGGATACTATGTGGCTATACAGGAGAGGTGTCATACACTATATAGCAGTATATTACACATTACATAGAGGGGATACTATGTGGCTATACAGGAGAGGTGTCATACACTATATAGCAGTATATTACACATTACATAGAGGGGATACTATGTGGCTATACAGGAGAGGTGTCATACACTATATAGCAGTATATTACAGATTACATAGAGGGGATACTATGTGGCTATACAGGAGAGGTGTCATACACTATATAGCAGTATATTACACATTACATAGAGGGGATACTATGTGGCTATACAGGAGAGGTGTCATACACTATATAGCAGTATATTACAGATTACATAGAGGGGATACTATGTGGCTATACAGGAGAGGTGTCATACACTATATAGCAGTATATTACACATTACATAGAGGGGATACTATGTGGCTATATAGGAGAGGTGTAATACACTATATAGCAGTATATTACACATTACATAGAGGGGATACTATGTGGCTATATAGGAGAGGTGTCATACACTATATAGCAGTATATTACACATTACATAGAGGGGATACTATGTGGCTATACAGGAGAGGTGTCATACACTATATAGCAGTATATTACACATTACATAGAGGGGATACTATGTGGCTATACAGGAGAGGTGTCATACACTATATAGCAGTATATTACACATTACATAGAGGGGATACTATGTGGCTATACAGGAGAGGTGTCATACACTATATAGCAGTATATTACACATTACATAGAGGGGATACTATGTGGCTATATAGGAGAGGTGTCATACACTATATAGCAGTATATTACACATTACATAGAGGGGATACTATGTGGCTATATAGGAGAGGTGTCATACACTATATAGCAGTATATTACACATTACATAGAGGGGATACTATGTGGCTATATAGGAGAGGTGTCATACACTATATAGCAGTATATTACAGATTACATAGAGGGGATACTATGTGGCTATACAGGAGAGGTGTCATACACTATATAGCAGTATATTACACATTACATAGAGGGGATACTATGTGGCTATACAGGAGAGGTGTAATACACTATATAGCAGTATATTACACATTACATAGAGGGGATACTATGTGGCTATATAGGAGAGATGTCATACACTATATAGCAGTATATTACACATTACATAGAGGGGATACTATGTGGCTATATAGGAGAGGTGTCATACACTATATAGCAGTATATTACAGATTACATAGAGGGGATACTATGTGGCTATACAGGAGAGGTGTCATACACTATATAGCAGTATATTACACATTACATAGAGGGGATACTATGTGGCTATACAGGAGAGGTGTCATACACTATATAGCAGTATATTACACATTACATAGAGGGGATACTATGTGGCTATATAGGAGAGGTGTCATACACTATATAGCAGTATATTACAGATTACATAGAGGGGATACTATGTGGCTATACAGGAGAGGTGTCATACACTATATAGCAGTATATTACACATTACATAGAGGGGATACTATGTGGCTATACAGGAGAGGTGTCATACACTATATAGCAGTATATTACAGATTACATAGAGGGGATACTATGTGGCTATATAGGAGAGGTGTCATACACTATATAGCAGTATATTACACATTACATAGAGGGGATACTATGTGGCTATACAGGAGAGGTGTCATACCCTATATAGCAGTATATTACAGATTACATAGAGGGGATACTATGTGGCTATATAGGAGAGGTGTAATACACTATATAGCAGTATATTACACATTACATAGAGGGGATACTATGTGGCTATATAGGAGAGGTGTCATACACTATATAGCAGTATATTACACATTACATAGAGGGGATACTATGTGGCTATACAGGAGAGGTGTCATACACTATATAGCAGTATATTACAGATTACATAGAGGGGATACTATGTGGCTATACAGGAGAGGTGTCATACACTATATAGCAGTATATTACACATTACATAGAGGGGATACTATGTGGCTATATAGGAGAGGTGTCATACACTATATAGCAGTATATTACAGATTACATAGAGGGGATACTATGTGGCTATACAGGAGAGGTGTCATACACTATATAGCAGTATATTACACATTACATAGAGGGGATACTATGTGGCTATACAGGAGAGGTGTCATACACTATATAGCAGTATATTACACATTACATAGAGGGGATACTATGTGGCTATATAGGAGAGGTGTCATACACTATATAGCAGTATATTACACATTACATAGAGGGGATACTATGTGGCTATATAGGAGAGGTGTAATACACTATATAGCAGTATATTACACATTACATAGAGGGGATACTATGTGGCTATATAGGAGAGGTGTCATACACTATATAGCAGTATATTACACATTACATAGAGGGGATACTATGTGGCTATACAGGAGAGGTGCCATACACTATATAGCAGTATATTACAGATTACATAGAGGGGATACTATGTGGCTATACAGGAGAGGTGTCATACACTATATAGCAGTATATTACACATTACATAGAGGGGATACTATGTGGCTATATAGGAGAGGTGTAATACACTATATAGCAGTATATTACACATTACATAGAGGGGATACTATGTGGCTATACAGGAGAGGTGTCATACACTATATAGCAGTATATTACACATTACATAGAGGGGATACTATGTGGCTATACAGGAGAGGTGTCATACACTATATAGCAGTATATTACACATTACATAGAGGGGATACTATGTGGCTATACAGGAGAGGTGTCATACACTATATAGCAGTATATTACACATTACATAGAGGGGATACTATGTGGCTATACAGGAGAGGTGTCATACACTATATAGCAGTATATTACACATTACATAGAGGGGATACTATGTGGCTATACAGGAGAGGTGTCATACACTATATAGCAGTATATTACACATTACATAGAGGGGATACTATGTGGCTATACAGGAGAGGTGTCATACCCTATATAGCAGTATATTACAGATTACATAGAGGGGATACTATGTGGCTATACAGGAGAGGTGTCATACACTATATAGCAGTATATTACAGATTACATAGAGGGGATACTATGTGGCTATATAGGAGAGGTGTAATACACTATATAGCAGTATATTACACATTACATAGAGGGGATACTATGTGGCTATATAGGAGAGGTGTCATACACTATATAGCAGTATATTACACATTACATAGAGGGGATACTATGTGGCTATACAGGAGAGGTGTCATACACTATATAGCAGTATATTACACATTACATAGAGGGGATACTATGTGGCTATACAGGAGAGGTGTCATACACTATATAGCAGTATATTACACATTACATAGAGGGGATACTATGTGGCTATACAGGAGAGGTGTCATACACTATATAGCAGTATATTACACATTACATAGAGGGGATACTATGTGGCTATATAGGAGAGGTGTCACACTATATAGCAGTATATTACACATTACATAGAGGGGATACTATGTGGCTATATAGGAGAGGTGTCATATACTATATAGCAGTATATTACAGATTACATAGAGGGGATACTATGTGGCTATACAGGAGAGGTGTCATACACTATATAGCAGTATATTACACATTACATAGAGGGGATACTATGTGGCTATATAGGAGAGGTGTCATACACTATATAGCAGTATATTACACATTACATAGAGGGGATACTATGTGGCTATATAGGAGAGGTGTCATACACTATATAGCAGTATATTACAGATTACATAGAGGGGATAATATGTGGCTATACAGGAGAGGTGTCATACACTATATAGCAGTATATTACACATTACATAGAGGGGATACTATGTGGCTATACAGGAGAGGTGTCATACACTATATAGCAGTATATTACACATTACATAGAGGGGATACTATGTGGCTATACAGGAGAGGTGTCATACCCTATATAGCAGTATATTACAGATTACATAGAGGGGATACTTTGTGGCTATACAGGAGAGGTGTCATACACTATATAGCAGTATATTACAGATTACATAGAGGGGATACTATGTGGCTATACAGGAGAGGTGTCATACACTATATAGCAGTATATTACACATTACATAGAGGGGATACTATGTGGCTATATAGGAGAGGTGTCATACACTATATAGCAGTATATTACACATTACATAGAGGGGATACTATGTGGCTATATAGGAGAGGTGTCATACACTATATAGCAGTATATTACAGATTACATAGAGGGGATACTATGTGGCTATATAGGAGAGGTGTAATACACTATATAGCAGTATATTACACATTACATAGAGGGGATACTATGTGGCTATATAGGAGAGGTGTCATACACTATATAGCAGTATATTACACATTACATAGAGGGGATACTATGTGGCTATACAGGAGAGGTGTCATACACTATATAGCAGTATATTACAGATTACATAGAGGGGATACTATGTGGCTATACAGGAGAGGTGTCATACACTATATAGCAGTATATTACACATTACATAGAGGGGATACTATGTGGCTATACAGGAGAGGTGTCATACACTATATAGCAGTATATTACAGATTACATAGAGGGGATACTATGTGGCTATACAGGAGAGGTGTCATACACTATATAGCAGTATATTACACATTACATAGAGGGGATACTATGTGGCTATATAGGAGAGGTGTAATACACTATATAGCAGTATATTACACATTACATAGAGGGGATACTATGTGGCTATATAGGAGAGGTGTCATACACTATATAGCAGTATATTACACATTACATAGAGGGGATACTATGTGGCTATACAGGAGAGGTGTCATACACTATATAGCAGTATATTACACATTACATAGAGGGGATACTATGTGGCTATACAGGAGAGGTGTCATACACTATATAGCAGTATATTACACATTACATAGAGGGGATACTATGTGGCTATATAGGAGAGGTGTCATACACTATATAGCAGTATATTACACATTACATAGAGGGGATACAATGTGGCTATATAGGAGAGGTGTCATACACTATATAGCAGTATATTACACATTACATAGAGGGGATACTATGTGGCTATATAGGAGAGGTGTCATACACTATATAGCAGTATATTACAGATTACATAGAGGGGATACTATGTGGCTATACAGGAGAGGTGTCATACACTATATAGCAGTATATTACACATTACATAGAGGGGATACTATGTGGCTATACAGGAGAGGTGTAATACACTATATAGCAGTATATTACACATTACATAGAGGGGATACTATGTGGCCATATAGGAGAGATGTCATACACTATATAGCAGTATATTACACATTACATAGAGGGGATACTATGTGGCTATATAGGAGAGGTGTCATACACTATATAGCAGTATATTACAGATTACATAGAGGGGATACTATGTGGCTATACAGGAGAGGTGTCATACACTATATAGCAGTATATTACACATTACATAGAGGGGATACTATGTGGCTATACAGGAGAGGTGTCATACACTATATAGCAGTATATTACACATTACATAGAGGGGATACTATGTGGCTATACAGGAGAGGTGTCATACACTATATAGCAGTATATTACACATTACATAGAGGGGATACTATGTGGCTATACAGGAGAGGTGTAATACACTATATAGCAGTATATTACACATTACATAGAGGGGATACTATGTGGCTATATAGGAGAGATGTCATACACTATATAGCAGTATATTACACATTACATAGAGGGGATACTATGTGGCTATATAGGAGAGGTGTCATACACTATATAGCAGTATATTACAGATTACATAGAGGGGATACTATGTGGCTATACAGGAGAGGTGTCATACACTATATAGCAGTATATTACACATTACATAGAGGGGATACTATGTGGCTATACAGGAGAGGTGTCATACACTATATAGCAGTATATTACACATTACATAGAGGGGATACTATGTGGCTATACAGGAGAGGTGTCATACACTATATAGCAGTATATTACACATTACATAGAGGGGATACTATGTGGCTATACAGGAGAGGTGTAATACACTATATAGCAGTATATTACACATTACATAGAGGGGATACTATGTGGCTATATAGGAGAGATGTCATACACTATATAGCAGTATATTACACATTACATAGAGGGGATACTATGTGGCTATATAGGAGAGGTGTCATACACTATATAGCAGTATATTACAGATTACATAGAGGGGATACTATGTGGCTATACAGGAGAGGTGTCATACACTATATAGCAGTATATTACACATTACATAGAGGGGATACTATGTGGCTATACAGGAGAGGTGTCATACACTATATAGCAGTATATTACACATTACATAGAGGGGATACTATGTGGCTATACAGGAGAGGTGTCATACACTATATAGCAGTATATTACACATTACATAGAGGGGATACTATGTGGCTATACAGGAGAGGTGTCATACCCTATATAGCAGTATATTACAGATTACATAGAGGGGATACTATGTGGCTATATAGGAGAGGTGTAATACACTATATAGCAGTATATTACACATTACATAGAGGGGATACTATGTGGCTATATAGGAGAGGTGTCATACACTATATAGCAGTATATTACACATTACATAGAGGGGATACTATGTGGCTATACAGGAGAGGTGTCATACACTATATAGCAGTATATTACAGATTACATAGAGGGGATACTATGTGGCTATACAGGAGAGGTGTCATACACTATATAGCAGTATATTACACATTACATAGAGGGGATACTATGTGGCTATATAGGAGAGGTGTCATACACTATATAGCAGTATATTACAGATTACATAGAGGGGATACTATGTGGCTATACAGGAGAGGTGTCATACACTATATAGCAGTATATTACACATTACATAGAGGGGATACTATGTGGCTATATAGGAGAGGTGTCATACACTATATAGCAGTATATTACAGATTACATAGAGGGGATACTATGTGGCTATACAGGAGAGGTGTCATACACTATATAGCAGTATATTACACATTACATAGAGGGGATACTATGTGGCTATATAGGAGAGGTGTAATACACTATATAGCAGTATATTACACATTACATAGAGGGGATACTATGTGGCTATACAGGAGAGGTGTCATACACTATATAGCAGTATATTACACATTACATAGAGGGGATACTATGTGGCTATACAGGAGAGGTGTCATACACTATATAGCAGTATATTACACATTACATAGAGGGGATACTATGTGGCTATACAGGAGAGGTGTCATACACTATATAGCAGTATATTACACATTACATAGAGGGGATACTATGTGGCTATACAGGAGAGGTGTCATACACTATATAGCAGTATATTACACATTACATAGAGGGGATACTATGTGGCTATACAGGAGAGGTGTCATACACTATATAGCAGTATATTACACATTACATAGAGGGGATACTATGTGGCTATATAGGAGAGGTGTCATACACTATATAGCAGTATATTACACATTACATAGAGGGGATACTATGTGGCTATACAGGAGAGGTGTCATACCCTATATAGCAGTATATTACAGATTACATAGAGGGGATACTATGTGGCTATACAGGAGAGGTGTCATACACTATATAGCAGTATATTACAGATTACATAGAGGGGATACTATGTGGCTATATAGGAGAGGTGTCATACACTATATAGCAGTATATTACACATTACATAGAGGGGATACTATGTGGCTATATAGGAGAGGTGTCATACACTATATAGCAGTATATTACACATTACATAGAGGGGATACTATGTGGCTATACAGGAGAGGTGTCATACACTATATAGCAGTATATTACACATTACATAGAGGGGATACTATGTGGCTATACAGGAGAGGTGTCATACACTATATAGCAGTATATTACACATTACATAGAGGGGATACTATGTGGCTATACAGGAGAGGTGTCATACACTATATAGCAGTATATTACACATTACATAGAGGGGATACTATGTGGCTATATAGGAGAGGTGTCATACACTATATAGCAGTATATTACACATTACATAGAGGGGATACTATGTGGCTATATAGGAGAGGTGTCATATACTATATAGCAGTATATTACAGATTACATAGAGGGGATACTATGTGGCTATACAGGAGAGGTGTCATACACTATATAGCAGTATATTACACATTACATAGAGGGGATACTATGTGGCTATATAGGAGAGGTGTCATACACTATATAGCAGTATATTACAGATTACATAGAGGGGATACTATGTGGCTATACAGGAGAGGTGTCATACACTATATAGCAGTATATTACACATTACATAGAGGGGATACTATGTGGCTATATAGGAGAGGTGTAATACACTATATAGCAGTATATTACACATTACATAGAGGGGATACTATGTGGCTATACAGGAGAGGTGTCATACACTATATAGCAGTATATTACACATTACATAGAGGGGATACTATGTGGCTATACAGGAGAGGTGTCATACCCTATATAGCAGTATATTACACATTACATAGAGGGGATACTATGTGGCTATATAGGAGAGGTGTCATACACTATATAGCAGTATATTACACATTACATAGAGGGGATACTATGTGGCTATATAGGAGAGGTGTCATACACTATATAGCAGTATATTACAGATTACATAGAGGGGATAATATGTGGCTATACAGGAGAGGTGTCATACACTATATAGCAGTATATTACACATTACATAGAGGGGATACTATGTGGCTATACAGGAGAGGTGTCATACACTATATAGCAGTATATTACACATTACATAGAGGGGATACTATGTGGCTATATAGGAGAGGTGTCATACACTATATAGCAGTATATTACAGATTACATAGAGGGGATACTATGTGGCTATACAGGAGAGGTGTCATACACTATATAGCAGTATATTACACATTACATAGAGGGGATACTATGTGGCTATACAGGAGAGGTGTCATACCCTATATAGCAGTATATTACAGATTACATAGAGGGGATACTTTGTGGCTATACAGGAGAGGTGTCATACACTATATAGCAGTATATTACAGATTACATAGAGGGGATACTATGTGGCTATATAGGAGAGGTGTCATACACTATATAGCAGTATATTACAGATTACATAGAGGGGATACTATGTGGCTATATAGGAGAGGTGTCATACACTATATAGCAGTATATTACACATTACATAGAGGGGATACTATGTGGCTATATAGGAGAGGTGTCATACACTATATAGCAGTATATTACAGATTACATAGAGGGGATACTATGTGGCTATATAGGAGAGGTGTAATACACTATATAGCAGTATATTACACATTACATAGAGGGGATACTATGTGGCTATATAGGAGAGGTGTCATACACTATATAGCAGTATATTACACATTACATAGAGGGGATACTATGTGGCTATACAGGAGAGGTGTCATACACTATATAGCAGTATATTACAGATTACATAGAGGGGATACTATGTGGCTATACAGGAGAGGTGTCATACACTATATAGCAGTATATTACACATTACATAGAGGGGATACTATGTGGCTATACAGGAGAGGTGTCATACACTATATAGCAGTATATTACAGATTACATAGAGGGGATACTATGTGGCTATACAGGAGAGGTGTCATACACTATATAGCAGTATATTACACATTACATAGAGGGATACTATGTGGCTATATAGGAGAGGTGTAATACACTATATAGCAGTATATTACACATTACATAGAGGGGATACTATGTGGCTATATAGGAGAGGTGTCATACACTATATAGCAGTATATTACACATTACATAGAGGGGATACTATGTGGCTATACAGGAGAGGTGTCATACACTATATAGCAGTATATTACACATTACATAGAGGGGATACTATGTGGCTATACAGGAGAGGTGTCATACACTATATAGCAGTATATTACACATTACATAGAGGGGATACTATTTGGCTATATAGGAGAGGTGTCATACACTATATAGCAGTATATTACACATTACATAGAGGGGATACTATGTGGCTATATAGGAGAGGTGTCATACACTATATAGCAGTATATTACACATTACATAGAGGGGATACTATGTGGCTATATAGGAGAGGTGTCATACACTATATAGCAGTATATTACAGATTACATAGAGGGGATACTATGTGGCTATACAGGAGAGGTGTCATACACTATATAGCAGTATATTACACATTACATAGAGGGGATACTATGTGGCTATACAGGAGAGGTGTCATACACTATATAGCAGTATATTACACATTACATAGAGGGGATACTATGTGGCTATACAGGAGAGGTGTCATACACTATATAGCAGTATATTACACATTACATAGAGGGGATACTATGTGGCTATACAGGAGAGGTGTCATACACTATATAGCAGTATATTACACATTACATAGAGGGGATACTATGTGGCTATACAGGAGAGGTGTAATACACTATATAGCAGTATATTACACATTACATAGAGGGGATACTATGTGGCTATACAGGAGAGATGTCATACACTATATAGCAGTATATTACACATTACATAGAGGGGATACTATGTGGCTATATAGGAGAGGTGTCATACACTATATAGCAGTATATTACAGATTACATAGAGGGGATACTATGTGGCTATACAGGAGAGGTGTCATACACTATATAGCAGTATATTACACATTACATAGAGGGGATACTATGTGGCTATACAGGAGAGGTGTCATACACTATATAGCAGTATATTACACATTACATAGAGGGGATACTATGTGGCTATACAGGAGAGGTGTCATACACTATATAGCAGTATATTACACATTACATAGAGGGGATACTATGTGGCTATACAGGAGAGGTGTAATACACTATATAGCAGTATATTACACATTACATAGAGGGGATACTATGTGGCTATATAGGAGAGATGTCATACACTATATAGCAGTATATTACACATTACATAGAGGGGATACTATGTGGCTATATAGGAGAGGTGTCATACACTATATAGCAGTATATTACAGATTACATAGAGGGGATACTATGTGGCTATACAGGAGAGGTGTCATACACTATATAGCAGTATATTACACATTACATAGAGGGGATACTATGTGGCTATACAGGAGAGGTGTCATACACTATATAGCAGTATATTACACATTACATAGAGGGGATACTATGTGGCTATACAGGAGA